>NW_024041255.1:0-49664 GCF_014851395.1 Micropterus salmoides
CAAAACAGGTCAGGACAGTTTCAAGCTTTGGCGCCCCATCAAACTAGAACACAGCGGAATAAGCTAACGCACTTAATCGAAGGCAGCGACTGACTGCGGACCGCACTGCATCGCTCTGATGGAGCAGGTTATACTAAATGGGATGGCGAGACACAGCTTCCTCTCGTTTGGCTCTCCGGTTCCTTGTTCCCTCAAGGGCGGTGCTGTCAGACAGGCTGAATTGGTGCCAATTGTGAGTTCACCAAGGATCAACCTCTACACTAAAGCTCTGCTAACCTCCGATCGCTGCGATTCATCTGAGATGATCTGATTTTCAGCTAAAAACCTTGTTGTTATAAATGCTGGTGTAATCAAGCGTTAAAGTCTGTTCACAGAAGGCAAAGCGCACTTTAGCTGTAGGTAAAACACAGCGACGGTGTGTTTGTGGGACTGATTTCAGAGCTCACCAGAACTCCAGTTCTTTCTGTTATTTCAGTGCACGTCTTCCTCTAGTTGATTCATAAAGGATGAACAGGAATCCTCTTTAAGCACTCTTCCATCTTATTTCTATGCAGCTTAAATTCATGTCTGAACACACTCTCAGCAGCATTTCTTTCCACTATGTATATATTGTTGATTTACCCCTTAAGGTTAATGGTGACAGGCTAGGTCAGGAAGGTTAGGAAGGAAAGTATGTATGCGGCTGTGTCTCGTTTCCAAATGTTATCATCAGGTTATTTTGTGACAAACTGATGACTTTGTCTTAATTAACAAGTCTTGTTTCTTTGAGAGATCCTTATGAACCTTGAGTGCTTTACTTAAGACACTTTTGTGGCTTGTTGGACATAACATGAGCTTGTAAACAAGTTCATAAAGAGGCACACACAGGCTAAATGCACCAAGTGGCTAACTTTTGTTGGTTCTGCAAACTAAGACAGCTGATCTGTCTGACTGTGAACGCCTGAACCACAGGGTTTAACATTTCATGCATCAACACCTCAGAGGACACAACGGAAATGACACTTTCACCTTCTCTTCAAGGACAGCCAACAGAAAGAGCTTAACTTGAAAGGTTGATGACAAAGTTAAATACTACGATGACTACAGACATAAGGAATATAGTGTTCAAGCATACACAGAATGAGGAGACTATTAACTGCCCAATTCAACGTGGAAGGCTGACCAAAAAAGTTCTACACCTCCAACGATCCACAAACAGTCTACTGAGGAGTTCACTGACGATGGGAGGCCATGATGCGATGGAGTCAGAGGTGGGAGAAGGGAGACTTGAGCTGTTGGGGATGGAATGGTGGTTGCGAGGTTGTATGTTGAGTTTGGAGATGATGACTGAGGCGAGGCCAAAGGGCTGTAAATGGCCGGGCAGAGATGGTTGAAGAAGGGGAGTGTTGAGTAGCTGTTGTTGGAGAGTCCAAGCTAACCTCGTCCCCTTCCGAGTCCCAGACTTCACTCTGCAAGTAGTCTGCGAATAAGGCTTGGCTCGCTGCAGCACCCTGCTCAGGTTGTGGCGCCGCACAAGGCGATCAAGTGCATGGCCAGCTCATTATAATCCAAGCTGTTCTTGATGATGTGGTCCCGGTGCTCCAGCAGGATGACAGGCACAGGAACAGCATGAGGGGTTGCCTTTGCCGAACTCTTGAGGAGGCGGCAGCGAACACGGTTTGATGCTGGCAGTCTCAGCTTTAGAAGAACTGGGCGTGTTAGCTGTGGGCTAGGGATTTGTGCCTGGTGAGGGGAGATTGTTGAAGGACGACCTGCTTCCAGACAGCGAGGGGCCTCTCCCAAGACAAATGGTGAAGAGAGTAGGACCGAGTGTGGGAGGGAGATGCGACGATGTTTTTAAAGTGGGGGTCGTGGGCGAGTTAATCCCTGTACTGCTGAGCACGTGGGCAGAGGAGGTCAATACTTTTGGGACAGTCATTGGAAAGACCTCCCTCCGCTGGTTCTGGACGGGGATGTGGGTTTTGGAGGAGAGTCTGGAGAAGCACCTGGCCAGCTAGAGGTGAAACTGAAGATGTGGGAGAGAGAAGGGCCAGTTTTCCACATTGGTAGGCCACTGGGAAAAAGAGGAGGAGATGACATTGGAGAGAAACCATTGTCACAATTTTTTATGAGAGGTTCCCTCTCCTGGGTCCTCCTCACTGTCAACTGTGGACTGGCTGTTGGGATGCTTGTTACTGATTTGAAGCCACCAAACGCTGTGGCTGCTCAGCATCCTCCATATCAAAGCTGTCTTCACTCCGGGCAGTATAGTATTTAAACTCTCCAAAACTCATTTGCCTCTCAAACGGAGGGGCCTTTTCCGTGGTCACTTGAGGAGTATCACATTCACTGACCTCGCTTCCCTTTCCGGCGGCGAGGTCTTTTTCTTCTACGACAGCATTCCTGCACACATCTGCTTCCTCTCTCGAAGGCCTCAGCATATGTCGCCTACGCTGCTTCTCTTTGTTCCTTATCATCTCCGAGGCAATTCTCCACCGGCTTGTCCTTTTCCTCGTCTCTGCAGGACATTGTTTCGTTGGTTTCCAGTGATGGCCCAGAAGCTCCACTTCAGTTTCAGGAGGATCCGGAGGAGTGAGCTCCAAGTGACCTCCAACATTCTCAAAGCATCGTCAAACGCAAACTCCCGCTTGAGCTCCAGAAGCAGCCAGCGGTAACAGAAGAAGAGGTCGTCGGCCCCTCGGACACCAGTAAGAGTAGAACTCAGGATCCGAGTACTGCAGCAGCTTTCAGATGCTGGAACTTAACGGACATGAGCTGCCCATCTGGCCGGAAGTTCCCCTCCAGGCGTTTCATGATGCCACAAAAGCAAATGAAGGCATGTGCCTCATTGTCCATTACCGCAAGTATAGGGGAGGCAATATCACTCATGCCTTGACAGTATGATATCTGAAAAACAACACATCCACACAGAGTTACAGAAGTCTCCGGTGAGCAAAGAAAAACTGAATTCATGTAGATATACACATGCTTTTAGCTTGCAGACTTCAGGGAAATTTAAAGACATAAAGAACTAAACAAGAGAAATCTTTCAGTTCAAGATGTTTATCACGCACATAGAATCTGATTTATCAATTTCACAAACCAACTCTACTGCAGTGACGCTGACCTGTTAGGTTTCAGCACCATGAAAAGTATGTTTGTTATTAATACAAATAAAAACTAATCTGTAATCTATGATTACCCAAAGTCTGTTTTGGTAATTTGATCATCATGTAGAGTGAGTCATCTTTCCTCACACTGTGTCCTTATTTCTATAACAGTTTGGCTCGATGGAACTTTACTTCTTGTTGTGGTGATCTCAGGTTCTCTGCTCCGAGACGTCAGTGGAGAGAATCATGATTGGGAGCTATATAATTGAAATTGAATTGAAATTAAACTTATTATAATTAACTGTATGGCAACAATCAAATGTGTGGAAACCACGTGGAACACAATAACAGGTGCGACTCCTCTCTTCTGTCTTTTTTATTTGTACATAACAATGTACAAACCTATTATTTAACCCACTTCTCATAGCTTCAGCTACGTCAGTTTCACATTTGTCTACATCAATAAGGGTTCCATGAAAAACTGTGGTGATTCCAGGAAACCCTATCAGTCTTTGGGTTTTGATTATTTTTAACTTCATTTTCTTCTAAAGTTAACGCTTAGAATGTATAATGTTTCTATAGATTCAGTGCACGAAGCTTTAGCTGCAGCCTGAACCCCATTATTTTAGCCAATATTTGTTCACAGGAAGTCAAACTGTCCCTGTTAACAGCAGCTGTGTTAGATGTTAGCAGCTCCTGTTAGCCGTGTACTCATGGACGTACAGACAGCTATCACTTAGTTTGATGCGGATACTCTTATTTTTAAGTGGATTTATGGAGGTTGGATATCCTCAGAAGGTTGCGCTGAATCTAAAAATACGTGTCTGTGTGTTCAGTTTGACCGAGTGAAGACTCAGAGGAGGAATATGATGCCAGTTGTTTCCATCGAGCACAAACTGTTGTGAGGAACCTAAATGAGCTCCATGTCACTGCTGACAGTGTTGGTTTTCAGAACACCTGCCTGCACCGGTTCACGGCTAACCCACGTCTTCTAAAGGATGCTTTGTTGAGCAGATTCAGACTGAACACATGTACCAGGGTTTCTGCAGGTTTCATCTAGTCAAATTTAAGACCTTTTTAAGACCACTA
The DNA here is from genome assembly GCF_014851395.1 of Micropterus salmoides. Taxonomy (NCBI): domain Eukaryota; kingdom Metazoa; phylum Chordata; class Actinopteri; order Centrarchiformes; family Centrarchidae; genus Micropterus; species Micropterus salmoides. The sequence continues at coordinate 4,179 of NW_024041255.1, forward strand.
TGAATGAAATGTAAGACCTATGACATGACATCACGACATCAAAAAAAGAAGTCACAAAATTACTTGCAGAGTAAATAAATGTATTCAAAGCAGGGTTGATTGATGTCTACAAAAATTCACGGTATGATGAAAAAATTAAGATGGTATTTTTGTGTTGGGTGTTTGGTGGTTGTCCCCCAAGAATCTTTTTATGTTTTCCAATAAAGAAATATGCAATTCCACATAATTTTGGAACACTGTTATTACCACATCTGTGAATATTAAATAGGAAAATCTAGGGCAGATTTTGAATAAACTACACCCAAAAGCTAAACTTGCTAAATAAGTCTACTGGGTTTGAATTATAACATTAGATCTAGGAAAAGTCATGTGGTTAGTTTTCTCCACAATGATTTTACATTCATGAAGCAGCACCGAGCACTTTTGAGCCTCACCACCTTATAATGGCAGGAAAACCCTGTTAATATGACCTCAGGATCATTACAGAGAGGATTATTCATGTTTGCCTTTTGTGTTTACTGATTTATACATTTGTAGAAATTAACATAAATAATAGGCAACATGAGAACCACCTCCCTTCTGTATAATTACAAGCATTTCATATGTACATGAAAATCCAAAAGAATAATCTCCTCATTAGCTTAAAAGGACTAGTTTGCGTCCCTAATTTGATTTAACGTTATAACCTCAGCTCCTCTGCAGTCAACACCGTCCTTTAAGCTATCAAGATGTACCGTACAGGACAGAGCTGTAACCTGATAATTTAATGCTGATCTATTCTCCGCTAACTTTCTTCCGCTCTCTCTCTCTCTCTCCCATTAGCTTGTCCTTTGAAGAATGAGGGGAGGGAGACGGCCATGATGCCACGCTGAAAATCATTAATGATCGTGTGAAATTTTAGTAGCAGCGCTCATTCATTAAGCAGTGACAGTAGGCTTCAAATACGTTGCTAGCAATTGGTTTGAACCAAGTTTCTTTCGGGCAAGAGTCGCTAAGGTTGCACTTCCCCACAGCTGAAGAATAAATCCGTTTTATATCTGTGGTACAATCTGAAAGAAACATGCCGCAATAACACGACTGCATGTTGGTATTTGTGAATTATATGTGGACTAGCGAAAGAAAAACTACAACACCACGGGAGGAAAAAACATTCTAAAGCGCTGTGGGAGTGTTTCAATGAATATTAGAGGTAGTGTTACATGGATGTTGGAAAATTAAGACCTGTTTAAAATTATTTAAGACGTAGAAAACGAACTTCAGCGAATTTAAGACTTCTGAAGGCCTTAAATTTGTGTACACACCTGTGGATGTGTGATGGCGAAGGTGGTAAGCAGGTCTGTGAGGGCGGTCAGATGTGGACTGTCTTCTGAGCCTGCGTAGTACGGATGAGCCCGGTCCGTCCTCAGGACGTCTTTAAGAACATTTCCACGGATAAATTCGAGGTCCTCGTGGCTGACCCTGGCCGTCCACTCGCTCTTCAGCTGATCATACTCCCTCGTCTTCCTCTTCATGTAGTCCATCCTTTCCTGTCCACTCAGTCCATCGGGGTAGACGTTCAGGAGGTACCGCCACACGACCTAACAACAGCAGAAGTTCCTCACACTCAGGAAGAACCAGAATCAGAAATACTGAACAAACACTGTTTGGCAGAACACGGGGTTTGTATGTCATGCTAATAAAACACAGGTGCGACACCTTGCGCAGTGAAGGCTCCACACCACCATGGTAGATCCGCAGTCTGAGTTCCTCGGGTCGTGTCAGCTGACCCTGTCCGTTGAGGTAACTGTGAAACTCGGCGTCACTCAGAGGGGGCTTGAAAGGCTTGATCTCCTCCCCGTACGACCAACTGAAGGCCTGCTGGACTTTGGACAGGGTCCGGCCCACCTGAACACAAGTGAAACAAGAATATGAGCCAAGAGCCTGAATCTCAGAGAAGATATGGCTGCATGAGGAAGGTTAAAGAAGCTGCAGGAACCTGGGACAGCAGAGACTGGGTGAAGGGAAGAGCTGCAGAAGCCAAAGACCTGGTCCTGTCTGCGAGAAGCTGCTCAGAGCCAATCACGTCTTTGGGGCTTATGATATCCCAGTCCTCCATAACGGGACCTGCAGTGGAACAAACAGTAGTAGACTCAACAACATTTTAGGTCTCTGTCTATTTTATTTAACCTGCCTCTCTAAACCTGCTAGAGATGTAAACCTGCAGAGGGTTCACACATGTTCTCTACTGACATTAAGTCAACAATCTAAATGTCTCTCTGTGCTGTTCAGAACCCCTTAGCGGTTCCTTTTCTTCCTTTATGTCACTATGTTCATCTCTCACTGACAAGCCACTACTTCTGGGGCTGCACAATTAATCGAATATTGATCTTGATAACGATTCTGGCTTCCCACAATTAAATGAACACGATGGACTGCGTGCTCCGCTCATAGAAAACCCTGCTGCATATCAAATCAAGCGCTTCCAAAACTTACAGCCACAAGGAGGCGAGCACGTACCCTCCAGACTGTCCAGAGTAGAAGAGTAACCTGTCTACTGAGTCTACTGCGTTTGCCTGTGTCGTGTAATGGCTGCGTCGCGGCTGCTGCAGCTGATCCTGGCCATTCTAGTCAATGCTGCAGAGTCCACCAGTCACAGATCTTCACTCCGCAGAGAATACGCAGCTAGTTTATTTTTGACAGAAGCCCCATCAAGCTGCACAGAGCAGATTGAACCCGGGCGGGAAGTCAGACGCAGAATGGCAATGAGAATATGGTCAATTTTCAAAATAAAACACCTTGTGCAGACCCGATCAAAAAGCAACAATAAACAGTCAAACAGACAAAAAGAGAAATCATTTAACTACATAGCCTACATAATCATAGTAGAAGCACAAAAAGGACAAATTAACAACAAGCCAACAACATGCTCCTGAAACACGTCTGGGACGCTTGCAGTGAAAGTTAAAGCCGGGCAGGAGATGGAACAAAACCGCGGCGCAGCAGCAGCAGCCGGACTCAGTGGACTCCAGGTAAAACCTTTTGTTTATAATTTGCTTGTAGGAGATGATGCACTTTAAAGGACCAGTTTTATTTTGATGCAAAGACAACATGGATGTCAATACAGTGGTCTTATTTAAATTTGAAGGTGCAATAAAAATATGATGTCTCTAAAATCAATGACTAATCATGATCTCAATATAGAATAATAGCGATTATCATTTTGGCCTAATCGTGAATCCCTAACTGCTTTCCTCCTCTCTTGGTGTCACTTTGAACAACACTATCAGCTCTCAGCAGTTGGAGTTTCAGTCCAGTGTAGAAGACTACCTACTGACCCCTGCTCTGTCTGACTGGCATTGCACACTATGATGGAAAGTGGTCTGACATGCAGTCTGATTCCTGTTACCACTTACCAAACGTCCTACTAAAGCATGTTCTTTAAATGTGACAGGAAGGCCTGATTTCACCCATATATAAAAATCCTTCCAATGGGTACCTGTCCCAGCTTTATGTTCTCTGTCATCTATTCAGACCATGTTTTCCCCCTTAAGCTTTCATGTGTTGTTGCTTTCTGGATGTGTTCTTACTGTCCTCTGAAGGTTTTATGTCCATCTTCAGCTGCAGATACGGTTTGGCTGCACTGACAAATGCAGCATCCAGTTCCCAGTCAGACACCAAAGACATGTACATTTCAGCGCCACCCCGATCTCGAGACAGGTAGCTGATCCCAAAATTTCGCCTCCTAGAGTGAGAGACGAAACCACAGACTGCAGTTTGGACAGACTCTGTACGCCTTCACGTCTATGCAGGCGTTCTGATCAGCTCTTACCCGTTCAGATCGAAGGCTCTGATCAGTATGTGCTGTAGGACCTCCAGAGATGTTATCTGAGGATCAACTGCGAAGGAGCGAAACTCTGCAGGAAGCACGCCGTCACATTTCTGAAAGGCATCACAACAATCTCTGAAATATCATCACTGACAAACAAACGAAACTGGATGCTGAGGGACAAACAACAACAGAGTCTCTGCTGCACACTACAGTACAATAATAATATAATGACAGTTTTACGGCATTTTTTATAATAGGGCTGGTAACAATATAACAAGTGTTCAATAAATGTTTGATTTAATTCACTTGAATCATGAATGAATCAGCACTTAATGTTTCTATTAAGATTTTTATTTTGTTGAGGAAAAGGGACTGAAAACAGATTTTACTTAATTTTACTGCACATTTGTTGAAATGAAAAGTTCTGAATGTTCTGCCTCAGATTTGTGATGTGATCCACTGTTTGGCATCAAGTGTTTGTTCTGACCAGAGAGAAAAGTTTAAACCACAATTAACTTTCACTCAAGAGCAAAAATCAGCCTTTAAACCCGAAAGAAATGATTTGACATTTATCCTGATAATGATCAATATTGATATGAAGTTTTTTATGGTGATTAAATTTTTTTCCATATCACCAGCCCTACTTTATGATACACATGTGCTGTTGTATTTAATAAACTGTTTTAATGGCTATTATACTGCACTGTACAAAATGTGCAGTACAGAAGGCGTGTACTCAAATGCTAACATTGGAAAAGTAATGCATAGATGTACTAGTACTGTGTTTTTCCCTGAGTGAGTAGTTTCTCCACTTCCACTGTGGGACAACACTGTCCATCAACACCCGGTCAAAACATGCTCACAGCAGGGCGGCCTGGTGCGGCTGAAATAATTATCATGCTATTAAAGATCAGATATGAGGATATATATTATATTAAAATAACTGAGCTGAGAGAAATTCCACGTGTTTCCATTACAGGAGACTTCATTTGGACGACAGAAACATGTTTCTGAAAATATTAGCGCACTGACCGCTGCAGTACACAGTACACATTATGCAGTCCATACATTAGAAACATTGTGTAAAAAATAGTTTATCCCAGTTTCACCATTTCCAACATGCAGTAAAGTAAAAAATAAGCTGCGAGTTTCCTCGAAGCCCCAAAACACCTCTTCTACGTCAGGTAACATATGACGTCACGCAGTGCTGCCACGCGCGCACACGCACGAAATGTACTGAGCAGGCAGGTGACGTCAACTCAGTCCTGCGAGGCTTCGCCGGGTATTGATAACAGCTTCTGATAGATTAATGTCCAGTTAATGTCAGTTATGGGCAGCTGTTATAGAGGAGTTATTGATCAGCAGACGAAGCCTCGCGCTCTGACTACCTGTCCAGTTCATCGTGTCGACGTGTAGCGCAGTGTGTGTGTGTGTGTGTGTGTGTGTCTGTCTCTAACAGTACAATAAACAGCGGGATGCTAGTCCGCTAGCAGACCGAGTCTCCGCTACCTGCCCCCCGTCCTACCTTGACCCGGACTCGAACCACCGCCCTCTCTTCCTCGCCCGCCATCTTAGAGACTCCGTGTCCGGACGGGTCGGCTGCTCTGGGCTTTGTTTTCCTGCTACGCTGACATGCTGATCGATAACATGATCGGGTAGCAGTTGCCGAGCTCCTCTCGGTCTGTGTTCTTCTTCTGCGGTGGCTGTATGGAATATGTGGCGTTACGGCGGCGCTACCGCCACCCAGCGGACACACCTGCACCCTGCGGCGCCAACAGGTGGAGCGGGTACTCCGTTCATGTACAAATCAGTCTGTGGTACAAATACTACAACGGAGTCTAAAATTGTGACAGCATGCTTTATTGCCATTAACTTCTATGTTTCTCTATCATCGGGGATCCATGCGAAACATCAAGAGCGTCAGACTTCATCCAGCCAGAGTGAAGGATCACCGAGCGTCTGCAGCGGCACTCCCTCTCCGCACGGGTTGTGTTGCTAAAGTTTTCCCAGGGAGGACAGCCGCAGCTGGCAGCATTAACAACTCATTCATTACAGAATATTATGAAGTTAACAGTGAGGACACAAAAAAAAGGTTCACATCTTCTCAAGCACACTTACATTCCAAAACCATGGTAAGTGTATCCAGAAATCCTTGACCTGTCCCGGTGGGTATAGGCTACGGCGTGTCCCTGCGTATCACGTAGACCACTGCATTTAAGTGTAATTTACAGGTTGTATGTACTTTAATCTAGCCATCTGAAACCTTCCATATAAAATGTCTATCTGACTAAAAGTAAAAAAACATTTCGATCTGACATGTGGTGAAGTAGGAGTACCAAGTACAGTAGGCTACTTAGTTACTTTCCACTAAACAAATTGGGCGAGCTGTACCCATGTAAACCTGATCCACGTCAGGAGGGCTGTCTGCAAACCTGATCCATGTCAGGAGGACTGTCTTTAAACTCTCTAGCTGCAGAAACAACAGCAGGTGCGTTTGACTTCATGCAGCGCTGCTGAAAAAAAGGATATGTTGGAAGAGAAACCAATTGTTCTAAAATAAAGTTCAGTTTCCTTCTTAAAGACTATAAATAGGGTTTTTTGTCTGTAATTTTGCATTTATGTATGAAATTTTGCCAGAAACAAAACTAAAATTATTATAAAATAATGGTTGCAGTGCTGCTTTTCATTACTGAAAACAACATTCTGCCAGAACAAGCTGAAACCTGGATATATATAATCATTAATAAATGTACATCCATCCTTCCAAATTTTTTTTACAAAAGTACAGTGCCAGAACAGAGGTAATATAGTTTCTATATGAGTCTCACAAAAAGTACATTTAGGATCAATGTCCTTTTTAAACCTCTTTATGTAATACTTAGTGGGGTACACCATGAATAATCTTAAAGGATACTTCCTTAGCCTTGTAAAGAAGTAAATATTTATGAGGCAACATCCAAATGTTTCTCCAGCACAGATCATTGACAAACTGATTCCAATAATGCATGACATATGGAATAGAGACTATATCTTGTTGGACAAGGCACGAATAGCTCTGTTGTTACATGGACGGGAAGAGAAGCAGACTTTTCCTACTGGATAGTCACCAGGATCAAATACAGATACAACCTGAAGGTCAGGTCTATGAACATTGCTGAACAATACAAGTATACCTGAAGGAATGGCATCCAGAACCAGAGCAAAGTCTCTGGGTGTTCCAGGGATCCCATATAGATGTAAAAATTCCTGATAAGTAAGAAGAAAACCCTGCTCATTTAGAAGCTGACTTACTGGTAAAATGTTAAAATGCCGCTGAAAAGCAGATAACTTAACAGGTACTTTGTCAATATCATGATTACAAACCAGCATAAAGTTAAGGCCACCAAACATAGAGAATACCTGATTGGGAATCAAGTTCCACATCGAGTCCGGATTCTTTACAAATTGTTTAATCCAGTTAATCTTAAAGGTCTTATTTAACATGGAAAAGTCCAGAACATTTAGCCCACCATACTCATTCATAATAATACTCCTCTTAATATAATGAATACGGTTTTTCCACAAAAAATTAAACAGCATCTGGTCTATTTTCCGGCACACTTTGTCTTCAAGATACAGGGACACTGGTTGGAAATTGTGTCCGACTTTCACCGGCGCTGCAAAACGTCACCATGACATTAAAACCTCGCGGGAGCAAGGCAACTCAATTTTTGGTCGAAATCTGCTGTCCAAATCTGAGGGTATGTCAAAATTGGTTTATCCATGCCAAGCTCTATATATGTATCTCTCCCCAAAACATCAAAAAGGCGAATTCTGTAATATATAATTTTATCTGGCGAAACAAAACACACTATATAAAAAAATCACAACTGGTCAGAGAAAATAACAAAGGAGGTGTGAAAACACTAGACTTTGAATCCATGGTAGGAGTGTTTAAGGAGTGAATAAATTGGATCAAAGCCTTTATGTCACTGACTGACTCAATTTGGTTTCATATACCCAGAAACATATTTAAGAAAATGGGAGGGTTAGAATGTTTGCTAAAATATGACTTTGAAATTAATCAACTACCTATGAAGGTGTCAGAATTCCATAAACAAGTTCTACTCTACTGGAGGGTGATATTTTCCTACAATTTTACTCCACATGGCTCCACCTTATGGAACAACAGAACAATCACAATTAATAGGAAAACCTTATTTAACCCAATTTGGTGTAGCATGACTTTTGATCTAATAAATTTATGAGAATTAATACAAAATTATGAATTAATATTCAGAGAATATTAATTCATAAAGCTCTCGTTTCGCGGGCACCACCGGAGATTTAATTCACCCAGAGTCTCCGGACCCCTGGGTAGTGTTTTAATAATTCTACAATTATTCACTAGTGATTAGTTAGTTAATAATCGCTCAATTATCCAGTCAGTCTCATATCGAAGTGGTAAATTCTCGTGGCAGGGACTTGGAGTTAAGCAATACACACACACACACACACACACACACACACACACACTTCCTGTGATTATGGTGAAATTTATTAACTAACTAAGATGACTATAAATGCAGTTACATACACATCAAAGAAATAAACAATGGCTAAACAATGAGAATGTGGAGTTCTATTGTGGGGAGAATTTGACTCACACAGGCAGCTAATGAACGCAAGCTATGAGTTTTAAGAGTTAAAGATAATCTATTAACTAACTATTGGACATCACTGATCACAGAATGCCTTGGTTTGGTTTTACTGCTTGTCGTTTCCCCCAGCCGGGTTGCTGGTCGGCAGCCTCACGCTGGCAGAGTTCCGTGCGTTCTCGGTTAGGACAGCTTAAAGTCTTCGGCCAGTCGCTTTCTCTGCCAGGGAATTGCTCCGGAGGTCCGTCTTTTGTCGGCTTATTGAAGAAACTCGCAGTGGGGGCCTTTACAACCCCGGCTCGGGTCAGAGGTTTGGGTCGTCCTTTGTTACTGCTGGCGGGCCCACGTGACAAGGTCTGACCTTGTAAACTTGGTCGTTCTCAAATTAAACTAGTGTAACTTAATGGTCTGATAACTTTTAACAAACAAAAGAAAATTAAAACGAAAACGAGGGAAAGCTGAGGTCGCGGTGCTTCGCGTGTGTGGTTTGAAACGAACAGAGACAACAAGAGCCTTCGCTGTGCCGGGTCGAACTTCTTAGGGCGTTGCCGGGAGACGGGGCGCGTGCCGAAGTGCAGTTGAAGAGAACAGGAAACAAGAGCGGACGTGTGTCGCTGTTTTTGGTTGTTGGGGCGTGGTTCCCAGAGGGCAACGACCATCGTTGGTATCTTCACCTGAGGTCAATAGGTTAAGTTTGTTGAGTTTCCTGGGAAGTGATGAAAGGACAGCATTGTAAGTGGGGGATAAGTGGTGGCGTAGACCCCCTCCCCTGTTCAGTGACGGCTTCTCAACCCTGGTGTAGATGCTTCCTTGACACCTCTCAAACCATCCATCTTCTCTGTCTAAAATGTGCACCTGGTGGTCCTCAAACGAGTGACCCTGCCAGTCAGTCAGAACTGAAGAAGTCCTTTGGATGAGGGACTGTGGTGTCCGAACGATAATGCTGCGATGATGTGTTGAGAAGAAATCCGCTTGACACTATTCTTGATTATAAAAGTTTATTACATCAAAGAATTCAGCATCAATTACAAGCTCTGCAGCAGCTTGGAGAGTGACCCAGCCCGATGACCACTCTGTCTCTCTGTACATCGAACACAGCTTATATAGGACATGTTTAGGTATCTGCTAAAGACCATATAAGGGCACAGTCCCTTCATACACACTAATCTCTACTCCCCCTAACACTGGGTCAGAGGTCAAATTCCATAGGAGGGTTCACTCTTTGCACACCCATCAATCATTACTCCCCCTTAAGAGTTCACTGTGCCTCTCTCCAGCTGCAGAGAATTATTTTAAACTGTAATGGTCAAATGCACATGTGTTATACACCACAGGACGAAACATCTTCCAGTATCTTCAACCAAGTCCAGTTGCCCTTGATTTTAACCTTCGTTGGATAACTATGACCTGGATGACTGAGAATCTTCATAGACAATTGTTAGTTAAAACTTTGAGGTCAGCATTTCCTAGGAATCACATCAGATGAGAGGAACTTAACTAGCTTTCTGGATATATTGGCTGTTACACATTCTTAGAGAATATAAGCAAGATACACAAATGGCATCAGATTATGGACAAGATAAATAGGCTACAGAGTGACATTTATACATTAAACAGCATTTCAGACGATGGCATGCAATACTTATTTTGTCCACTTGGGGAGCTCGGGTTATGTGATGATAGCTTTGATTAATCCTAAAACAATCTTTGCTCAGGAGCTGAGGAATTTAGGTATTTAACCTTAAATTCGAGCTGGAAAATTGCTCAAGTAGTATAGGATGACATTTTTTATCATCATTTCTAACGGAAGTGTCAGAAACACTTCCGTTAGAAATGATTGGCTTAATGTCAGGATAAAGAACATAAATAATTTTGAAGCACAGCAGATTTTATTATACAATGATAACCTGTCCAAGGAAATATGTGAGATGGTCAACATTATCATAATTATGTGAAAATATCATATTCACGTATGCAAATGGAAGAAGCAAAAACCCATGTTGAATTGTTTCAGGAATGAATTAAAGATTTATTTATCTTCTTTACAAGTACTGTCGGATACACACCAGCCAATACAAAAACTGTGTTATGCTGCAATATTTAGTGTTTAATGTAGGATAAACAGATACCTATCACGTAATAACTGGTGTTCTCAGAACTCAATGTAACTTATCTGTAGTTATATACAATCACCAATATGTCTCCTCTCAGCTAAAACTTGAGATAGTTTTGTTTTGTTTTCTCTGGTTGTATGTAAAAATCTACGATCTTTCAGATTTGTAACAACACTCTCAAAACTACAATGTATGACATAGTAAAGATATGGTGACACAGAAGGAAGAGCTGAACAATAACTGTTGAATGAATGAATAGAAATTGATTATAATTTCATAATTATCTATTTAATTAAATTTTGTATTTTTTTGTGAATTGTAAATAAAGAGGGAAAAAAGGGAGCAAGGCGGCTGCGGCTGCAGGCGCCGAGTCCGGCGGCCACAGTTGCTTTTCTCCGACTGCACCAAGTTGGAACCACACTTGTATTTGCCTGGTCATTGATCTCAGCTCACAGTAAGCTCACGCAGGTAGAATGTGTCCGACTTGACGGCGCCGTTTCTATTCCACGCCCCTGCAGTCACCTGCAGCTTACCTTAGACTTTCAAGTCCACAGACAGTATATTACTGGACAAAGCCACCCTGCTGGTTTGAATGGAGAGCAGTGAAGCCAGTTTTGGACCAATAAATACAACTAGGCTACAGGGCTACGTCCTGTTGGCACCAATAAATGTAAGCAATACAGTTACATCTCATGGGCGACGGAATGTCACAGGGTTTTGACGTCATTTTTGGGCCTGCATGCAGGCTTTGGTCGGCTTCACTGTTTCAACGATGGCCTTACCCCATGATCAAGTCGGCGATAGTCAGTCGCCGTCATCAAGAACGCACCTCGCATTACATCCAGCACCTTTCCGGTCATGAGACTGTCTCTGTATTGCATGCTGGGAAGTGTATTTCTAAATAGCTCATCCCCCTCTGTTCTCTACGACAGTCAGCCGAGATTAAACTCCACCTCCCAGAAACCCCGCCGCTCCATTACCCCATCACTTCACTTCCACTCTGAAGCAGACTCACTAATGTCAGATTTGTAACGTTTGGAGCAGCTTGGCTTCAGTTTGTAGGAACAATCTTTCATCACATAGACATCTCGTTCGTAGCGACACGGAGAACTACAATGGCGTCAGTCAGCGTATGCGGAGCGGCAGCCTAGCTAATGAACGTTAGCTGAGTTAGCTATCAGAGGATGGAAGCGTTAGCCTGCTTTAACCCGGGAGAAACACACGACCTAACTGGATGTTAATCAATTACCCTGCTAGCACCAGGTGCTCTACTGTAACCCTGTCTGTCAGCTAGCAACGTTAGCATTTATCTCCAGAAAAACTTCACGATGGAAGAAGTTGACAAGATTCTGATTCACGCCCTCAAACAAGTCGGCACGTAAGTTACGTCCCTCCACTTTTTATTCACGGACAGGTGTGCGTGTGTCACCTGTGTGACTGAGTTTAACCTGTTCTGGCCACAGGGAGGTAAGCGAGGAGACCGACAGCATCAAGCTGTTCACCTGCGAGCTGATCGTGGAGGCGGTGGTCAGATGTATCAGAGTGATCGATCCGGGCCTGGGCGGCGGGCTGCCCACCTCCCTCCCTCCGGGCATGTCTGCCCGCTTCAGGGTGGGCATGAGCCTGGCACAGGCCTGTCAGGTAAGACACACCTGAGCTGTGGTCCTACCTTACTCAGGATGAGTGGAGTCAGTCCTTCCAGTCGCTGTTTGGATCAGAACATTACTATAAACACACTGTTTCAGGATGGACACCTGTGGTTCTCCGGGGAAGACCGTTTTTGTGATGTGAAGTAGGGATGTCAGGATACCTAAAACCAATCAGTCAATACAGATAAAAGTAAGATTCCACGAGTCTCGATACCAATTCGATACCAGGGTAATAAACAAAACCAAAACAATAAATCCCATCATATACTTCAACATACACTCCTTTAATAAAACATCTGAACATTACAAAGAACTTACAGCTGAGAAAGAGAGGGTGACAGAGGAGGGGTGGTTTGATCAGTATATTCAGAAATTAGCAATCTTGTACTGTGCATATTTAATTAAATTAATTATTTCATTTTCGTAACTTTTTCTCTCCAAACTCTCAGGTGTGAAATGTTTAAGGGTGGTCATTATCTGTACTGGCAGTTGGCTGAGATTTTTATATTGAAAAACAAAACAGTTATTGATTATTGAAATGGATCTTATTGACCTTTTCATACGGTCCCTAACTCCTCCTTCAGTAACAGGAGCATTGGACAAACGTTTAGTTCTTAGTGCTGCAAACTGCATCGTCATCTTTGGTGATTTTCAGGTGATCAAACTGTGAAACGGCTGCCTGAATTAGCTCTCCAACTGGGAGAAATCAAGGCTTTGATAGGAGCTGTTGAAGGAAACAGCTGCGAAACTAACTTCACCCGGTTTCCATACACGACTCATTTCTATTCTACGAGTTGAGGCGGAGATGTTGCTGCAGCAGCATTACCGCTCTACCTTCCGCATGTTGGATCTCTGGTACCTTCGGTACCCAGCAAAATGAGTACAGACATGTTTTCAGTATTCTGGTAGTGACTTGGTACCGAAGTATAATAACAATAATCGGTTCTCGTGACATCCCTAGTGTGAGAGAGACTCTAAAGACGATCATAAATCAAAGTCCCCTTATTAGTTGTCCTGGAGCTTTCAGTCGTAGTCTTTCTCCTTAGATGGGATTTGCTCAGGTGTAAATGTGAATTGACGAAAAACTACACACAAAGAGGAAGACCATGCGGCTGAAAGCTTGAAATATAGCGTGAGCTTGAAGGTATTGTCTTTTTCTGTTTTACGATGTGAATCCTTTTGAAGACACTTAATCAGAATTAGCAGTAGTTCCACAGTAGATTTCCTAATATGTTTCACTGTTGGTTTGCAGGACGTTGGATATAAAGGAGAGATCGGCTACCAGACCTTTCTGTACAGCAACGAGCCGGAGATCCGCTCCCTGCTCATGTTCCTGGTGGAGAAGCTGCCCAGAGAGAGTGCAGAAGCCTCAGACCAGCCGACAGGTACAGGACACCTGTCTGTCTGTCATCATCACGCTTTAACATCACCAGCAGAAATACTGCAGACTTGTCGTTACGTCCTTACATTTTATTTGTGCCATAATGTAAAGTGATATAATCCTGCTTTCCTGTAGTCATTATTTTAGGTCTGAGGCTTGAAACGTCTCTTTGGTGAACAAACTCTGTCCCAGAAAACCGTCTGGAGGTTTAGAAGTAAACCTGACAGGAACAGGAAGTCTGTTGTCCACTCAGGCTCCTTCTCAGCTCTCCAGTTCCTTAAGCTGATGTTGGCATGACGAAGCACTTTGTTTGATGAGTCATCCTAAGCCGTCCTGTCTTCCTGCAGGTAAATCGGTGGTCCTCCAGAGAGCCATCGCTGCTGCAATCAGAGCCCAGCTGGCTGTTCCCTGGCTGCCTCCAAACTGCAGACTGCCACTGCACAGTGAAACACAAGTAAACTCTCTAACGTTGTATTTTCATGTCTGAAAAACAGCTTTCATTCAGGGGGATGTCTCGAGTCCAGGATCAGGAGAGGGGCCGTCCAGGCATGTTTAGAGTAGCTTTTATTTATTCTGTAGGACAAATATGTAACCAAAGAAAGAGAAGCGGAGATGCAGGTTATATTTTTTTCATACTCCTCAGTTGTCAGACATGGTGTCTCTGAATGTAAGAACACCCAGAAAAAAATGTGGTTAAACTAAACTCCCTCAGTAGTAAATGACGTGAACAGGGATCAGGACGTTCCTACATGACTGACTTCCATCTCAGCCTCTGTTAACTTGTTCATGATGTAACGTGCTCAGAGAGTGTGTCTGTCGTTTCTGACATGTGAACTGTTTTCCCTGTTTAGACTTCAGGAGTTCTGCACAGCTTCCACGCCCAGCCGCTCAGTTTACCACACAGCTCCAGAGCGCCAGGAAAGAAGCAGCTCAGAGGTACAGGACGCCTCCCATTCACACGCTCCGTCCCCTGTTTCACCCTCGTCCATCATGAGTTTAAGTCAAATAGTATTCACATTGGCCTGATTGTGAAAGACGTGTTGAGGGAATAAAGTGTGCTCTGGTTTCAGAGGTGAAGGAGTACCAGCGGGACTTTCTCCTTCCTGTGACCGCCCAGCCTTCCCATCATGCCTCTGTGGTGGCGTCCATACTGGAGCAGCACACCGCTGAGCTGAGTGCTGCTCAGGAGTGGGACAGCGAGTGGAACAGTCAGGGACTCCTGTCCCGCCTCACGCCACAGGCAACTCACCACACTCACTACACTCAGACCTATGTTCCACAGTGTTGTTCCGTCTGTTCTACTGACCTCGCTGAAAGGGCTGTAAAAAGGACGCACTGATCCAATACTGATATCAGATATCCAGTCTAATAAATTTACTTACATGCATAGTGCTCGATGCGTCAGCAGTGCACCGGTAGGCCCGAATATTTTGCTAGAAGAGCTAACATAGCATGGAGGGAGCAGGGAGCAGACAAGGGGTCAGCAGTTTGGAGGTACTTTACGCTTGATACGCCAGCAAGTTTTACAGCCACTTTACCATATCTGTAAAGCCAGTGTTTGGAGGGGCGGCGGTAGCTCTGCAAAATGACAACAAGCAACTCAATCAAGAAGCAAAGTTAGGAAGCCATGTTTAAAGGTTCAGTGTGTAAGGTTTAGTGACCTCTAGTGGTGAGGATTACGAATTGTACCCCCCCCCTCCCCTATCCAAGCGAGTAGTATAGCTACCTGAGACGGGACAAAGATGTCATCTATGAGATAGCAGAGAGTTGTCAGTCAGGAAATCAGGTTTCTTTAGATAGATATATTAAGAAATTATATTCACTTAATTATTCAGTAAAACCAAACCTTTTTTTTGAATATTATTATCTTGTTCATTAATAAACAACAGCCACCTGAAGAAATTAAGTGCTACATGATGTCTCATACTCCTGTAATACAGTATTTTACATCTTGGGAGGGTTGGCTCATCTGGACTGACATACCACAATAAATAAAGAACATCTCAAAAACTATCAGTATGACCACTGACAGATACCAGGACAATGTAAGCCTCACTGTTTCTGCACCATCTGCAGTCCATTATAAACCACATAATACATGAAGTTTACAAAGGCATTGTTAGGTGAGGATCAAGGCTCCTCTTACTTTGCTTAATTAGATAAGCATGCAAATATTACCAAAATGTCTTTTTTAATTTTTTGAAATACAACAGAAACACAGTAGTAACAGTAGTAGAAACGCAGTACTGACAGCCATAATTTCAGCTTGTGGTAAAACAGTGCAACGTTTTAATGGACATTTATTATGTGAAAGCACAAATTACACATTTGTGTGCACAGTGGTCGAAGCAATATCCAATAATGTTTTTAAATGCAAATTATATAATTATTACAATACATGTTTTCCACCAGGGCAGTAAAATGTGAAGTTTAGCTGCTGATCTGAGCTTCCCTGCTGTTACCGTCTCATTACCAATAATATTCATCAGCTGTTTGTCTCAGGAAGGTAAGGGCACATTACAGACAGACAGACAGAGAAATTAATCCAACTAACATAACACCACAAGCCAAAGCACAGCGCTAGAGAATAAACCAATCCAACTAACAATACATTTTATTCTACCAGTCAGAAAAGTTTAGCTGGCTGATGCTTCCATGCTCTAAGCTAACCTTACGGTTTTATTGCCGTATTGTTACTGATCAGCTGATTGTCGGCAAAGCCAAACCACAGGCTGGAGAATAAGTAGGTGACATGAAATTAATCCATATTTCATCATGTCATGTCTCGGTGATTATGGCCAGCTAATACCTAAAGCTATCAAACAACAGTTTTCATTTGCATCGCTAAAGTCTGACAAACTTAAGTTAATTACCTGTCCAGCAGAAAACAGACAACTTCAGCACCGCTTTGAAAACATCTGTCCCACATTATAGCCTTCCATCTGGGAAAATCCACAAAATGCCTGAATTCTGCTGTCAGCTGTCTGCATCTGTCCGACTCCTCTGGCTTCATGGTATAAAGATCCACAGGCTGTCAGCTCTCCTGCTAAATAACACGTGTGTGCTCATTCAGTTGTCCAAATCCACTTCTCTTCTAACAAACCAGAAGACTACTCAGAGACTGTAGATTATTATTATCATTAGTATTATTATTATTATTAGTCCTTCTTCTTCTTCTGTGTACGTATTTAATGTAATAATGGCCGTCTACATTGCCGGAATTACACAAGCAGAAGAAGAACGCCGTGATGACGAAACGTGCTCTGTAGCGCTGTTTGTTTGTTGTCGGCTACAGTAGAAACATGACGACAAAATACGGCGACCTCCATAGAAGAGGGTCCCCGCGATTATGTAGAAAAAAAAAAGGCTCGTTCTAAGGTAATAAAAACATAATCGTTCATTATGTAAGGTTTTTATACACCACTGAAAACATAGTTCTGTCTGAACAGGAGTACCGCTCCAGGAAGCTGACCCGGCTGAGGAAACGCATCGAGGAGCAGCTGCGTTCTGCTGCTCTGCCCTCTCCTGAAAGTGCCTTTGGCGGGCCTCGCTCCGCCTCAGACCTGTCGGAGCTCCTGCAGGCCTTCAGAGGTTTCGCCCCCTCTGACAAAGTCATGTCCAAGGGTACCCACTTCACCCACACCCAGAAATTCACCTTCACACAGGTGAGGTCTGCTCCATGAGCACAACACTAACATGCACAGCAAATGTCTCTGCAGTAAGAGTTTAAAGTGTGTCCCTGCCCCCTCCAGGAGGCGGCACCAGTACCCAGCTCCGTCCCCACTGGGCACCAGTCAGAGATCGATATCCAGCTCCGTCAGCAGGAGGAGCTGGCTTCGTTCCAGCAGCAGTTCCAGCAGCTCTGCAGTGACGTGGACCAGCTGGCAGCAGACATGAAGCACATGAGCATCACTAAATCTCAGGTAACACACCTCAGCTGAACCTGATAGACTCACGACAGAACCAGGACATGATCTTAGATTGTGATGGTTCAATTCAATTCAATTTTATTTATATAGCGCCAAATCACAACAACAGTTATCTCACAGCGCTTTTCATAAAAGAGCAGGTCTAGACCGAACTCTATGATATTTACAGAAGCCCAACAGTTCCCACCAAGAGCAAGCACTAGGCGACAGAGGCAAGGAAAAACTTCCTTTTAAGAGGCAGAAACCTCGAGCAGAACCATGGCTCAGGGTGGGCGGCCATCTGCCTCGACCGGTTGGGGTGAGAGAGAGAGAGAGAGAGAAAGAGAGAGAGAAGAGAGTGAAAGAGAGAGAGAGAGAAAGAGAGAGAGAGAGAGAGAGAGAGGGATGTAAGGAGAGAGAGAGGGGAGGGAGGCAGCCTACACAATATACACACAGAGGTACAGACAGCGAAGGTAATGTTGCTATAAACTAAATGAAAAATGGTACAGATATTATAATAGTGTTAATGGTAACCATCGTAATGTTAATGATTATAATAACAATAAGACTAGCAACAATAGTCGTTGCAGTAGAGGGTGTCGAGCAGGAACACGGGGGCAGCAGGCGACCCGCAGCCACAGATCCAGACTCCACAGCTCCAGAGCCAGAAAACCTGCAGGAAGTGATAGGAGGAGAGAGGAGAGGGACGAGAAAGCACAAGACTACCAGAAAGGGGAGAAGTTGTGTTAGTAACATGCAATAATGGGATAAGGTTGCATATAGAGGGAGAGAAAGTAGAGGAGAGAGGAGCTCAGTGCATCATGGGAAATCCCCCGGCAGTCTAGGCCTATAGCAGCATAACTAAGGGATGGTTCAGGACTACCTGAGCCAGCCCTAACTATAAGCTTTATCAAAGAGGAAAGTCTTAAGCCTACTCTTAAATGTGGAGATGGTGTCTGCCTCCTGAACCCAAACTGGAACCTGGTTCCACAGGAGAGGAGCTTGATAGCTGAACGCTCTGGCTCCTAGTCTACTTTTGGAGACTCTAGGAACCACAAGTAACCCTGCATTCTGGGAGCGCAGTGCTCTGGTGGGGTAGTAAGGTACTATGAGCTCTTTAAGATAAGATGGTGCCTGACCATTAAGAGCTTTGTAGGTAAGAAGAATGATTTTAAATTCTATTCTGGATTTTACTGGAAGCCAATGCAAAGAAGCTAAAACAGGAGAAATGTGATCTCTTTTCCTGGTTCCTGTCAGAACACGTGCTGCAGCATTCTGGATCAGCTGAAGAGTCTTAATGGACTTTTTCGAGCAGCCTGATAATAAGGAATTGCAGTAATCCAGCCTAGAAGTAACAAATGCATGGACTAGTTTTTCTGCATCATTTTTAGACAGGATGTTCCTGATTTTCGCAATATTACGTAGGTGAAAAAAGGCGGTCCTTGAATTTTGCTTAATGTGGGACTTAAACGACATGTCCTGATCAAAGATAACTCCAAGATTCCTCACAGTGGTGCTGGAGGCCAAGGCGATGCCATCCAGGGAAACTATATCTTTAGATAATGCGTCACGGAGGTGCTTAGGCCCCAGAACAATAACTTCAGTTTTATCTGAGTTTAACATAAGAAAATTACAGCTCATCCAGGTTTTAACATCCTGAAGGCACATTTGAAGTTTAGCTAACTGATGAGTTTCATCTGGCTTGATCGATAGATATAACTGAGTATCATCTGCATAACAATGAAAGCTTATGGAATGTTTCCTGATAATATTGCCTAAAGGAAGCATATATAAAGTGAAGAGGATTGGTCCAAGGACAGATCCTTGAGGAACTCCATGAGTAACTTTGGCGTGCATGGAGGACTCATCGTTAACATGTACAAACTGAAATCGATCTGATAAATAGGACTTAAACCAGCTTAGAGTGGTTCCTTTAATGCCAATGAAATGTTCCAGTCTCTGCAATAGGATCTGATGGTCAATGGTATCAAATGCAGCACTAAGATCTAATAAAACCAGTACAGAGACAAGTCCTTTGTCTGATGCAATAAGGAGGTCATTAGTAATGGTAAATGTAAGACCGGCTGTTCACCTACACAGTGCATCTGTACGTCATCTATACTGTACGTGGTTGACTGACATGACGCCGTTTTAAATATCTTTTACCTGCATTCTGGTTTCCACCTGTGAATCTGCACATGCACTCACACACCTGCTGTTTTTTGCACGTGTTGGTGGAGGCGTGTTGTTTAAGGACACACAATCACACTCCACAGAAGTTCTAACAGTCTGAGACAGGATTTTACCATGAGCGAAACAACATCACTGTCTCTAAAGTCCCAGTGCATATAATGATAATGTGATTGGAGGCTGAAATCATGAGGCTTTCCTCATTGCTAAATTGGATTGAGAAGTAGGCTATAATATAATTTTCCACTGCAGGCATAATACACGGCAGAGGTGTGTGTGTGTGTGTGTGTGTGTGTGTGTGAGAAATGTTGCAGCCTTACAAAGTGAAGTGATCTGGTTGCTTGACAAAAAAAACGCTATTTTCTCTAATAAATGTCTGACTACGATTTCAGAGGTTATTCAAGTTTATTACTTTACCAGTGAGTTTTTTTTCTCAGATTATTACCTCACTCCCCTGGCTGGTTTTATTACAGTGGACCTAATATACAGTTGTACCTTTATGTCTTTATCATATTGGACATAAAAGAAAAGTACATAAAATACTAAATAGAGAATTACAACAAGAATACTGTGAAGATAATTACAAAGTTACTCGATGCACTGCCAACAAGCTCAACCTGGATTTGTTGGAGGCCACAGTGTTAGATTTTGCCGTTAACGTCTTTAAACTCCTCCTATCCTGACCCGGTCCTGACACAAGTGATGGCGAGATGAAGCTTCATGAAGCATTGAAGCTTTCCATCCATTTGGTTCACTCATGGGCCGAAGCTTCACGGTGCTTGATTTGCTCTAGTGTGCCATCCAGTGGACAATAAATGTAAAACAGGCAGAGTGATTATAACGGGAACACGGCTTTGGTGTGTGAAGCTTTGAATTAATGAATGATGTGTGTGATGCCAATACATGACTGATTAGCTTTTTAATAAGGTGTGTCTTTATGATACGATGAAAGGGTCAAAAGGAAAGTGGAAACAAGGGAGAGGGTTATGATAACTTGGTTTGTGACTTTAGATAATAGAGACAACATTTTATTCATCTTTATTTAAAAATAACACTTCGACAGTGCTGGGCTTCAGGCGGTTTCATTTTTGGAGATGATTTTACCTGCTTTAGAAAATAATTATTACTGTAATATGGGGTAAGAGTTTAATTCTAACCAAAGCCACAAAATGTAAAAAAACATGTCAACACTTTCTTTTCCTCTGTTTATCACAATTTTTGATCTTATTTGATCAAAGTTGATAAACTTTTTTAGTCATTTAAAATGAGCTGTTGATAAAATCTAATTGTGTTCAATTTCAAGTTCAAAAGTCCACAAAATGTTGAGGAGGGTCCACTGCATTTTGCTGCTCCTTTCGAATCGCACGCCAAACCCGCGAACCACCTCCTGAATCGGTCAGTACGGCCGGTTCGCGAGGCTTCGAACGTCACCACATACTAATCAACACAAGCCTCGATACGCGCTTCACAAAAAGCTTCCTGCGTTACTCGACACACACTTTGAAGCCTCGATACGGACGGACACATCACTACCTGACAATATCATCATGCGTTCTTCTGGGGAAAATATGGAGCATGCGCCATTGTGAAAAAACTCTGCCCGCATGGCCGAATGAGCCCCTTTTAATGAATGTGCACCAACTCCAATTAAGTTAACACAGACTCAACTAACCAACATCTTATTCGCTGTCATAATTTAACACCACAGTAGGTAGGCAGTCAAAGTCTGTCAACCCTAATTCTGAGTAGGTTGAACTCCCTTTGTAGTACAGGCCACTTCTCTTATGTTCTCCATCTCTCCTATGTTTTTCCACTTTCCTCTCATTAGGTCCAACCATTATTGAGCAGGCCGACCCTTTAAAAGATGTCTTTTGAGTCTCACCCGTCTTTCATTAAAGACAGGTACCTGAGATGTGAGGGACAGGTGCATGCTGGGTCTCTGAGCCATTACTCAGTCAAAGAGAGCATAGCATTATCTCCAATGTCCATATCGAATAAACATCCAATAAAAATCCACTTTGATATCAGAGAAGAGAGTTGCTGCAGAACCTGCCTGAGAATCTACATGTTTTTAAGTTTCCTTCAGTATCACAGTGATCCAGTGATAGCTCTGTAAATCCAAGTGGCAAGTGCGACTATGTTTTGAACAGATAGCAGTGGGGCAGGGTGAGTGGTGGGGGAAGGGGATTACGGTAGTAATCTTTATTCAATACCTTTGACGGGAACATTGCCCAGCACCATTGCTCTAAAAGTTGCTCCGTATATCATCAGCTTAACAACATGCTAATGTTATACTTTCTGTTTACGTCCCCCAAATTATGGAGCTTTAGTTCCAAACACTTGATTAGTGAACAACCCTCTGTAGTCCATCAGGAGTTAACTTGTTTGGTGTTGCTGTAGGTGATGGATGAGTTGAAGCAGAGAGAGCTGGGAAACGCTGACAGAGAGGAGAAGATGCAGGTGAAGAAGAAAACCATCGACCTGCTGCCAGATGCTGAAAACAACATGCTGAAGCTTCAGGTAGGAGGGCTAAGTTAGAGTCTGGACCTGCTGGCATCAAACCCAACAGAGCACTGAGTGGACACCTGCATTTGTTCCTCCAGGCTCAGGTGGAGGCGAGCGCCAAGAGGGTGGTGCACCTGGCCTCTCAGTGGGAGAAGCACCGCGCCCCGCTCATCGACGAGCACCGCAGACTCAAAGAGATCTGCAGCAGCCAGGAGGTGAGTGCTGCTGTGTTCACAGACATGTGGCTGTATCTGCTTCAGTGAACACACACTCTGATTGTGTTAGTGTGTTTCCTCAGATGGAGTCGTCCAGAAAGCTGTCAGAGATCAAGTCTCTGCATGACAAAATCCGTGTGTCCACAGAGGAGGCCAGAAAGAAGGAAGAGATGTACAAACAGCTGGTACTGGACTGAGTTTACATTTCTTTCTTTATTAGCTCAGGTGTGTTCACAGGCTACTGTAGGTGCTGGACGTCATGCTGACACAGCTTTGTCTGTCCAACATAGGCGACAGAGTTAGAAAACCTTCCTCAGGACGCGTCCCGCTCAGCATACACGCAGAGGATCCTGGAGATTGTCAGCAACATCAAGAAACAGAAGGAGGAAATTACAAAGGTACAATTTTAGAGCAAATTAACAGGACATGGCAGATACATGAAGATAGATCCAGTTTGTATTGAGACACGAGGCGACATATGTCAGACCCAAGCAGGAATCTCCGGGTCTGTAAAGTGCTGAAGTGCCTTAAACAGCCGGTAGGGGGCGACTCCTCTGGCTGCAGAAAGAAGTGTGATTGTATAGACGTCTATGAGAAAATGAGTCTTGTCTTGTCCAAAAACCAAGATGGTGACGGCCTAAATTCCAAATCAAGGCTTCAGAACAGTAGTCCACAAACCAACAGGAGACGTTGTGACATCTAGGTCCACTTCTTTTACACACACTGTGTTCTGGTCTCATGATGTCTGTGCCGTCCATCAATAGCCCACTCAGTTAATGTCAGTGAGTGTTCAGTGGACTGGAGCTCTCACTGGAGCTGCTTTCCGCCGTAACATCTTCTCTGTGTCCACGCAGATTCTATCAGACACTAAGGAGCTCCAGAAAGAGATCAACAACCTGACAGGAAAGCTGGACCGGACCTTCGCTGTGACCGATGAGCTGGTCTTCAAGGTGAGCAGAGGGTTCTTCTATCGGTTCTGTTTGTTGTCTGGCTGTGAAAGAATTTAAGTAAAGAAAATTAGAAACATGACTGGTGTGAGTCCTCTCAGGACACTGGGTTCATGTTCATTTCAGCACGGTGTCAGAACCAGCAGCGACCGAAGGCACACGGGTTCACACGGCTGTTTCTTTGAAGGACAGTGCTGCAGAATCTAGAACCAGAATCTTTACTTTTTAATCTTGTGCATTCTCTAAACCAGTTTCTCATGTATGGATCATTTCATTTTATTTGCAGGACGCCAAAAAAGACGAATCCGTCCGTAAATCCTACAAGTACCTGGCCGCCCTGCATGAAGTACGTCATCATGTTGTCTGACTGTCTTACATGTCATCATGTCTGCATCACACCTATCAGAGAGCGTCTCTCACTCCTGCGTTCTTCTGCAGAACTGTAACCAGCTGATCCAAACCATCGAGGACACAGGAACCATCCTGAGGGAGATTCGGGATCTGGAGGAGCAGGTAGGATTCAGAGTCACATGAGAAGATCTGTTACTTCCAGTACAGAGAGAGCTGCAGGGTGTGGTTAGCCTAGCTTATGTTTTTATAAGCAGTATCGCCTCTTCATTGTTCAGCCGGGGCCTCAGAGCAGGGCGAGGTCCTCCTGATTTCCATCCTGGTCACTGCTAACAGACCTTTTAATAAGAGGTCAGTCCTCATGTTGTAGTTTCCTGTCAGGTTACATAAATATAGTACAACTCATGCCTCCAACAGGACTGTGCTGCAGAGGAAAGAACAGTCTGACTGGATTTTCCCATCACATCTTCTTCCACAGCCCGGAGCTGCTGGTCGGATGGTGAATCGTACATTTATTTATTCCACAGTGTAGAGACTCCTGCACTGCTGGATGTATGCATGATCTGTTTTATGTTTTTCAGAATAAACTCTGAGCTGCAGATACCTAAAAACACGCTGGTTCTATAAATCACATGTCCTTTACTTAATAAAAGCATTTGTTTATGCCCTGTCAGTTAAAATGCTCTATGAGCTGAGAGCTCATCTACAAAGTGAATGTAGTGGTTCAGTTAAAAGATTTTCTCATTTTCATTGAACATATCACACTTTGGACACAGCGTCCCTCCATACTTCATTCACTGACTTTCCATATTTCAGCTGTCAGCGCTCCAGACTAACTTTGTGCACTGGTTGCACTGGTGCACCTAAACCTTTCATTTAGCTGCACCCAACTTTTTCATAGCACCTTTAGCACCGTAACAGTATATTCTAACCTTCTGTCATTTCCCATACACACTGATAGTTCTGTAAGTGACTGTGAACAGGAACAAAACTTTATTATTGTAAAACAAAACTTACGAAGTACTGACAAGGAAAAAAAACTCAAAAGTGTGTGCTGCTCTCTGCATCTCTCGAAAATGTAACTACACATCGCAGCAATGCAAGAACTGTGATAGGTCGGCTTGGTAGCGTTGCAATTCCTCCGAGCTCCCAGGAAGTGCTCCGTGCTCTGAGGCTAGCGGCCAAACCAGCTGCTGTTGAACGCTGCACCCCATGACTTGTTTCACTATCAGAGTTTGATCCATTTGGTCAATAACATTTGGAAAGTCTATCAGAGCTGCACGATTATTATTTCACCCCCATTCAAGTTAGAGGAGGGCTGACAGGAAGTTAGCCAGCTCACCGCCAGAAGACACTACAGTGCAACATAGAAACTCAAAGACACAGATTTCCACTCTGCTCACTGAGCCAAAAAGAAATCCTGCTCCATCTTTAGCTTGACCCCTCTGGGTCACAGTCTCCCTGCAGGTCGCAGGATCTCTGTACTGGACACGCATGAATGAAACTGTTGTCCGTATGTTTCTGTGTCTTGAAATGTTAAGTCTTTTTAAATGCAGCAGCAGGTTTGGAAGTTTACACTTGATCACATTTTGTCCACAGATTGAGACTGAAAACGGAAACAAAACGGTGGCGAACCTGGAGAGGATCCTGGACGACTACAGGGCCATCCGACAGGAGAACTCTGCACTCGCCGCCAAAGTCCGAGAGGGCTGAAGGCTCCGAGTGCTGCGCTCTGCCTGCTGAGGCTGACGTGGTGTAAAGACCCGGACCCGGACACAGCGCTGCAGAGACAGGCGGTCCCTAACACCCACCTCTGTTGCAGACCTGCTTTTCTTCAGCAACTATTTGTACCGTGGGACTAACCAGGCAGGGTAATGCACAGCCTGCAGGGACGGATGGATCAGGTTCCTCCGGCTGGTCCCTGGTCCGATCACCTGGACAGCAGAGGGCGCTGTCAGTCCTCCTCACAGGGACAGCCATTCATATTGATGTATGAAATGTTTTCATAAGATATCTTGATTAATATCTTTTTAATACAGGAATCATTTTCAGACATTAGCAGTTAATTCACGTCATGATTCTGTTTGAACGCAGTGAATGAATCTGAATGTCCATTAAAAATGTTGTCAGCAGAAGATTGTTGTACATACGGTGCCAGCTTCAATAAAGATGCCTTACTAGTTGTTGTGCAGTGGTTCTCAAGCTGGGGGGTGGATAGAGCACCACAAAAAGGCCACGCTGCTACCAAGGTTATTTAGCTAACCTGAATCTTGTTTTTCTCAGTCGCCTGGATTGTTAATGATTTTTGGCTCCTGAAGGGGGCGTGACAGAAAAAGTTTTCGAATACCACTGCTTTCGTGCGTGATTTGGTTCGTTCGAGATGACTGCAGCTGACTTTTACCGACTTGATAGTCTTGACATGAGCTGCAGGTGACTGCAGGGGGGATCTCAAAACGACTGAAGTCAAGCCAGCCTCCACTTGGAAAACGACAGTCAAGCCAGCACTCGCGCTGTTTTTCACAGAAAGCTTACTACATTCAGCCAAGAAAACCTTCTGTTTCCACTGACTCATTTCACTTCACAGTGACAGCAGACCACCTCAGGGTGACCCTGACCACCAGAGAATAACAGTCAGCCAATATCAAAGCAGTCTCATGTCCATTTTCTAAATGTATACACATATAAACATAGACACTGCACATTATTTTCCAGATATATATATACACATGTATGTGTATAGACAAAATATTAGCCTACTTTTATTTTATAAAGATGTTTATGTGTATATATTACAAAAAAATATTTAATTGTTCAGAATGTGCATATGTGTGTATCTTGGATCATTTTTTTATTCCCATTACTTCCTTGTCCATACAAGCTTTATTGGTGGGATGCGATGTATTACAGGCGCACAGAGCAATTCCACTTTGATTTTCTCGCGTTCTTCAGGTCTCTGGTGTCCATAGCAAGGCACTGCCCATTGGAACCACTTTTCACACATTTCACATTGGACGAAGGACAAGGTTAAAATTTCAAAGATGATTGTCAGGGTACTCTCACAACATAAGACCTTTTTCAACAAATGAAAAAAACAACATAGTCCCAGTCTCTGTTTACTGTTACACACACACACCTCTGCTCATACTAGATTTCCATTTCTACAATAAACAAGTCCCAAGAACAAAGACTATGACAGTGTCATTCATTGTTCTAACTGGACAAACTGTGGAGGTGGACAGCCACAAAAGAATCATCCTGATAATTCATTCATTTTAATAGAGGTCTGAAGTTTGAGGATCAGAAGCCAACACCTCTTTTATAGGCCTACTAGTAGTCGACTGTGTCGGCCTTATATGGTTTTTACCCCTTTCTGTCTTTCATCTTGGTCAGCTGGTTGTTCTGTTGTTCGTTTCTAAGCTTCTGTAGGCATAGCCTACAGGTTCCCTGCTCTTACTACCGTGTTACATTATAGGTCTACTGTTTTTTAATTAAAAGTTATTTCATCTGTATACCTCCAAGGATGCCAACATATACGACAATAATATATCAACGTTACAAACACTGAATTACATTTTGACTGAGACACTTTCATAGGTAAAATATTACACACTTTCAAGGGCTGTAACTTTAAAAACCTACATCAGATTGCTCTGATATTGACAGAGGGTCACCCCGAGGTGGTCTGCTGTCACTGTGAAGTGAAATGAGTCAGTGGAAACAGAAGGTTTTCTTTTTACATGAGTTCGAATCTTGGCTGAATGTATAAGCTTTCTGTGAAAAACTTGCTGGCTTGCTTGACTTCAGTTTAAAACTGAAGCCGTCAAGTCGGACACATTCTACCTGCGTGAGCTTACTGTGAGCTGAGAGCCATGACTTATCTCGCGGCATTTGTCTTTGCAAAAGACCAGGCAAAAGTGTGGTTCCAACTTTGTGCAGTCGGAGAAAAGCAACTGCGGCCGCCTAATTCCTAATTTAAGTCCAGCATGCATCACGTTAAGTCAGCGCTGTGCAGCGCCGTATGAAGTCAAATGCACCTAATGCCTTCAGTAGTTTCCAAAACAAACATAGTCTAAACATATGCTGCATTCAAGTGGTGTCGGAATTATCGGACATTGGAAATTATTAGCTATAAATGCTGTGATTCATTGCATTGGAAAATTGTTGCACAATTATCTATCTTTAAAGCATCTGTCCCTATCAAATTAACTTATCGTTAAGGCAAACAGCTGCTCTCTGCCACATTCAGCAAAGCAACATGAGCTGTAAGGGCGTCTGGCTCGGCCTCGGCCTGCAGGGCTGTGTCCCCCTTCAGGTCCTGGCAGGTGGACTTTATATTAGTGCAACTGGATACACCTGGGCAGTCCATCCAGAAGCTATTAAGGATCTGCCCACCCTATCTTTGCTGTCTCACTCGATCACTGGCCCTCCCGCCTAAACCACAAGGTTCAGTTGTACTTTCTTAGACCAGTCAGTACTGCACTTTAACACTACAAGCTGTAACTACATGTTTGTTCTTCAGTCCTGAGCCGGAGTCCTGACATGGAGCTGTGTTTCCATCCTCTTGATGATGAAATATCTTACGTTGAAACAAAATGAAACATAGCTTCCATCATATGTGAATTTTTATTTAACAATATCTACGTGCTGTCCAGAATAAATTCACAGATTGATTTTACCAAATGAGTTTGTTCACACTCACATAAGCTTCATGTGAGACTTTGGCTGGTGGAAGCAAACATTAGTTTTCCAGTTTGCCAAAAGCTGCTCTGCAGA
Source organism: Micropterus salmoides (assembly GCF_014851395.1). Lineage (NCBI taxonomy): Eukaryota > Metazoa > Chordata > Actinopteri > Centrarchiformes > Centrarchidae > Micropterus > Micropterus salmoides. The sequence continues at coordinate 32,654 of NW_024041255.1, forward strand.
GTTACACTTCACAAAGCACCATCTGAAGTGAATCACGTGAACATGTGTTTGGTTCCCTTGTGCAGTTCGGCTAAAGATGCACCGATCGATTGGCGGTGATCAGTCTTGCATATGGCATATCAGATCCTGTGCCAGCTATATAAAATATACTGCTGACACAGAAACAGGTGGAGGTGTGTCTGAAGGGAAAGCCAGGTGAGCAGATTAAAGCAGTTTGGGAGGAAACACTAAAATCAGGTGGAGAATAAAAATGGTGAGGTAACCTGCTGGAAATGAGGTCATGTGTTCAGATATTTTCAGATTAAAGATACAAATAAACCTTCACCACAGGTACTCTGTCACTTTGGAATTTATGTAAAAATTAGGCTATAGGATAATTTATTATTACCAATTAATTTGATTTAGCTATGAGAGACATCTAGGTCAACCTCAAACCGAGAGAGAGAGAGAGAGAGACACACACACACTGGGCTTTAAGAGGTTTTGAATCATCGAGAGAACTTCTGTTAAAACCAGACGAGGCTTCTAATTGAGACCAGGGCCCATATTTATCAAGCTTCTTAGAATTACTCATAAGAACACTGCTAAGAATTGACTTAAGAGTAAAAAGAATCTTGGCTCAAAGCTGTGGTTAAAAGTAAGTTATCAAGCATCGTAATCCTAATAATCTTAAGTTTCAGTCTTAGAGCTGATTCATGACACTTTGTTGTGCCGCAAACTTGATTTTGGATGAGGGTGTAGGCAAGGACCAATCACTGAATAGATTTCCTTATTTAAGAATTTTCTCAGATAAATTCACATTGAATGGTGAAATTCCTAAGAGGACTTTTCATTCAACAGACATTTGACAATTAAGAATTTTTAAGAGAATACATTATGTACATAGGCTACAGACACATTGGAAATGAAAGGTAAAAAAATTGATCTTTATACGAGCGCCATCAATTGCACCTACTGCTCCTGGGAAGCCGGCTATTTGCATGAATTGTGTTTGCTTCTGTCGGATTACAGGAGGTGGTGTTGAAACGCGTGACAATGTGTGGAGCTGTAAGTGCCATAGGCTAATTGTTTCCATGACAATTCGGCTTATTGATGATTGTGACGGGCCAAAATCATCACTCAGCTTATAATTATAGATTTACAGGTAATAGTGTTTTATTATGAACATAGAGCTGATTGGAGCCCAGGAGCAGGTGCTGAAGGGACCCTAATAAATAATTTTCCATTAAAGAAAAGTAAGAGAAATGTCAGTCAATGCTGTCAGTTAAAGCTCTCAGAAAGAATTGGTGCATCTCTAATTTGTGACGTTTGTCCAATTAGTTTTAATATTGCTGTTATTGTGCAGCACGTTTAGCCTCTGTGGAGGCTGAGGGTCAGCAGAGGAACGCCTCCTGTGATGGATCCTATTGGTGGATATATCAACTAGAGCCCGACCGATATATCGGCCGGCCGATGTTATCGGCCGATATGAGCTAATTGCATTTAATGGGCACTGGCTGTTTATAACAGCAGATATGGCTATTAAAAAAGAAACCTAGAGTCAGATCCTTCACTCATGTCATGGGTGATGCATAGTTTGCCCACCGGAGGGCGACCAGCTGCAGCTCCCCTGTTAACAGCACTGCCTCACCACAAAAACCACAGAAGAATCAGCTGACCGGAGTTTACACAGCATTTCGAAACATGCGGAGGGCTGTGTGAACGGAGAGTCGATCTTTTGTCAAGTTGATTGCATGACTTAAATAATCATGATAAAAACAGACCCAGTCACTTCTCCTCTCCTGAAAACATTCATGACTTGCTAACCCTCCCGTTTTTCACTGCCATCTCCCGGCTTCCTACCAGCTCACAGCAGTTTAATATTACGGTAGTTGGGTGTTGAAAGCTACGCTGCTGGACAGACGGAACTGTACATTTATTTCAAACAGTGTGGCAGTGCTAGCGATTGGTCCACATTTGTCCCTAGTTCATCCCTTCTAAATATTCTCTAAAATCACGTAACGTTAACGTTACAGCAGCTCATGCTGCCCGTTGCTAAATTAGCCACAAAGCTAATGCTGTGTTTATTAGTGGAGGAGCGCTAACGTTGAAGAGCCGCTAAACTATAGTTTCTGACTTATTCTAAATATATCTGCGAGCCGCCAGTCTGCAGTTAGTCGGCGTGTCTGTAGCTCGTCTTTGTGGGACGTTATAGATGTGAAACGCTGTAGTCAGAGCCGTAACGGCTCTGTTTATAGTTACAACGTTAGTTAAATGAAATCTCAAAGTTGCAGGTCCTTGTTGTTGTAGACATTCCTGTAGTATTAGATGCATTCAACAGCGGTTCACTGTATCCTACACAGCATGATTTATAACGATGGTGGTTAAATGGTTTCACATAGCTTTGGTTAGAATAGTGCTGGTAAAGGGATAAACTAGATGTCATTGTGCTACATTGAAATTATGTGTAAAGTGAAATACACATGGTTATTCTCTCTCACTAGCCGTGTTTCCATCAATGTTTTTTAATACGCATTTTGAAGTATCGCATTAGAAAAGGTTGATGGAAATGGCAAAATTCTAAACAAAATCCTTAATTTCGCAAAAAAGTTTTTACGTTCGCTTGAGGTGGTTTTTGCCTTTTGCAAATCTGGGCAGCCAGCCTTCATCATCTGTTCTGCCAAATATGCATTCACCTCTTAAAGGTCCTTTTCAGACACTTTGCTCTGCACACTGATCAAACGGGGTTATCACCACATATTTTACTGAATCTCACTGAATGCTGGTTCTACTGAGTGTAATAAAATATTAACGACTCTAATCGTTCTTAAAATATATACTTTGAATCATTTATCCCCATTGATGAACCCCACAAAGGATATTATAGCGTTTAAAAGCATTATTTGTAGGTGCATGTAATTCTCGGCAGGCATGCAAAACTCAGAATAACACATGGCTACTCTCTCTGTTTACAGAGGGCTGAAAGTTGCACCTTCCAGTAGCAAATATTTATTGATGTGCAATTGTTTACATGTTCACTTTTTGAGACTGTAATCGATTTTATTAACATAATCCATTTAGGAAAAGGTTTTATAGCCCACATACATACCAGCTTTCAATATCGGCCTGTAGTGTAGTGTAGTTTAAACAGTAAAAGAGGTCTACTATCCAAATCATAAAATCAAAATGTCAGCTCATGAATCGGATCTTTTTCACTTTAATATCGGCATTGGCCCCCAAAAACCCATATCGGTCGGGCACTAATATCAACCTGGGTGGGCTCCTCTCATCACACTGGAGGAACAGATTGTCTTTATGATGAACAGAAAACCAACAAGACCACCGAGCCTTCCCTGAGGGCCGGAGGAGGGCCACATTAGGGGGCCGCTGTTGCTGTTGGGCTTTGGGATGCACTTTAGTGGCCACCGTGACTTCGCTTTTCTCCACTCATCCAGTCGAGTCCCATGAACGTCAGGCTCATGGTCATGAATATGAAGCCCAGTGCTGTGAAACACGCAGCCTGAAACCCAAAGAGATCATGTTACTTCCTTTAACTCTGGGGGTCTCAGCTCTGCCCCCTCAGTCAGAGAACTCACCTGGATCTTTGGTCTGGACTTCAGGGGCTCCTGGTCGGTGGGGATAATGCGGATGTAGAACAGACCAGGAAGGATGAAGATCAGACTGGGAGCAGTGGTCGCCCCTGGGCACACAGAGGAGGCAGGTCACATGACTGTCAGAGGAGCTGGCTGTAATCAGTACACTTCTGAAACTCTGAACACGGTCAGACTACCTGAGAGGTCCCAGACTACCTGAGAGGTCCCAGACTACCTGAGAGGTCCCAGACTACCTGAGAGGTCCCAGACTACCTGAGAGGTCCCAGACTATCTGAGAGGTCCCAGACTACCTGAGAGGTCCCAGACTAAGTGAGAGGTCCCAGACCAGTGGAGAGATCCCAGACTACCTCAGAAATCCCAGACCACCTGAGACGTCCCCCTGAGCAAGGCCCTGAACCCCGAACTGTATACAATGGCAGCCCACTGCTCCTAAATAGGATGGGTTCAAGGCAGAGAACAAATATTCCCTTCCCCCTGCAGGGTGACAGTAGCTCAGTCGGTAAGGACTTGGTTGGAAACCAGAAGGTCATTGGTTCATTGGAGTCCAGCTCGCCCCCTCCCTTGGAGGTCCCAGACTATCTGAGAGGTTCTTTGTAAACCAAACCTCTTCATTTTAGTTTTTTATTCTGGATTTATTCTTCAGACAATAGATGACTGATTTAAAAAATCATCATGAAGTGGATGTTAAAATATAGCTCTGTGAGTCCATAACTACACCGAGCTGTCTAGATTGGTTTGTGGTCTTAAAATCAGCGACTCAAGCTGAGCGTTGAGGAAACTTTGGAACTGACGTATTACTGACATGTTCATCACCCACTTAAAAGGAAGTTTTTCCTTGCCTCTGTCTCCTAGTGCTGCTCTTGGTGGGAACTGTTGGGCTTCTGTAAATATCATCACAGAGTACGGTCTAGACCTGCTCTTTTATGAAAAGCGCTGTGAGATAACTGTTGTTGTGATTTGGCGCTATATAAATAAAATTGAATTGAACTGAATCACTCAGTGCTTGTACGTATGGGACCGCAGTCACCAGGTGATGTAATTATGTAAATCTGTCGCCTGCAAAATTATGGTAAAATGTTCATCTGAGAACTCCACATGTCTGCTTCGTTTGCTCAGGAATCCACCATCTTTCTTCTGCTAGCCCAGACTGTAATATGCTGTGGTTAGTTGATCATGTCGAATGATCTTCCAGTACACAAGCAGAATTCTCACCACGTCTGGAACAAACATCCACTAAACTCTATACAGCAGAAAATGGCTGATATTAAATAAACTAAGTACACTGAACAAAATTATAAACGCAACACTTTTGGTTTTTCCCCCCCATTCATCATGAGCTGAACTCAAAGATCTAAGACTTTCTCTATGTACACAAAAGGACTTTTTCTCTCAAATGTTCACGAATCTGTCAAAATCTGTGTCAGTGAGCACTTCTCCTTTGCCGAGATCATCCATCCACCTCACAGGTGTGGCATATCAAGATGCTGATCAGACAGCATGGGGATTGCACAGGTGTGCCTTAGGCTGGCCACAATAAAAGGCCACTCCAAAATGTTATGGAAGATTTTATTAGACTTTAATATTTGTAACCCACAGAAAACAATCCACTGTGGGTTACAAATATTAAAGGCCAATAAAATCTTCCATAAAATGTGCAGTTCCATCACACAGCACAATGCCACAGATGTTGCAAGTTTTGAGGGACTGTGCAATTGCATGCTGACTGCAGGAATGTCCACCAGAGCTGTTGCTGTGAATTGAATGTTCATTTCTCTGCCATAAGCCGTCTCGAAGGCATTTCAGAGAATTTGGCAGTACATCCAACAGATTTTAACAGAGTTGTGAACAATATTTGCAAGAAATGGGCATTTTGTGTACATAGAGAAAGACTTTGAGTTCAGCTCATGATGAATGGGGGCAAAAACAAAAGGGTTGCCTTTATAATTTTGTTCAGTGTATTATGGGCAAACAAATCTAATAAGAAAAAAACAGAAAACTATACATAAACCAATCAATTCAAATCCCCCAAATCCCTCTTTTCACAGTGCCTTTAAGTGTCATATCCCACCAGTGATGCCAAAGATGTCTCGGATGTTGGGAACCAGGATGACCAGCAGGTTGACAGCGAACAGCAGACACACGGCGATGGCGATGTGACGGACCCAGTGGAAGGGTCGCCCTGGAAAGAGCAGCTGCAGGAGGGCACGCCGGATCTGATGGAAACACAGACGTGAGGATGCTGCTTGGGTATCAGACAACACTAAATCACAGCAGAGCAACAGTATGTATGTATGTATATACATAATTTGTTCAAATCAGAATTCTCACTGTTAATTAATAACCCCATGTACCTGTGGATCCAAATCCAATTATTTAATTTTTCCAAACCTCAACCTCTAGCTTCAACCCACCGTTAGTCACATGTACACAGAATGTAAAAACCTCTGATTGGATGTTTCTTTCTGGGAATCGTAGTTTGTATTAATGATTCATCAGAACTGAAACATGTCGCTGCACTAATAAAGTTAGAAATGGCAGCCATGTTTGTTGACTTATGACACAAATGACGTATTATCTCATAATTACAAGAAAAGATTTAAAAATAATCTCATAATCCCGGATTCTGTGACATGACAGTGAAACATGTTTATATTACTTTATTGCATGCTTTATTTTGACAGTGATTATTATTAAGATCTGGATCTTATAATTAGAAGATTTTTTTCTTGGGTCAATGTAGAAATGAACCAGATGGACATGAAGCTAATGAGTTACAGAGGGCAGATTTATTAAACCTTCCTGTCCAGGTGTTTCATGTTGAAAGCTCTTAATGGGCTTACTCTGGTAGGCTTTTATTCACGCTGAAAGTGAACGAAAACCATGGCTGACTGTGACAAAGTGGACACACAGTTGCACCCTCAGCAGTGTTTTAGGTGTTAATTAAAAGGATGGCAGTTTAACTGCAACAACGGACATAAATAGCCTATACGTTAATAGTTCTGTGTACCCCTCTAGCTACATCAGTTAGTAACCCTCAAGACAGTCAATGTTGTAGGTTACCCTTCCTAATGTTTTTAACAAAACTTTTATGCAGAGAAGATGACTATATGAGATTCTTTACTGTAGCCAGCTACCTAATAGGCCTAACATATTTCTACATCAATGTATGCAGAACAGGTTTTACTATATGATTGTATGGATTATTTTAATAGAAATACATTTAAATATACTTTTTGTTGCCTTTTAGTTTATGGTTTACCATTTACAATGTGGGCTTCCATGGGCGCCGACATTGTTTTGTGACGTAATTCCGCTGCTACTCGTGAAGTCGGGGTACAGATTTTTTCTCCGAGTTCACAAGTAGGAAATCCGACTTCACGTGGCGTTCCAGGATAAATTTCCCAGCTCCGAGTTGCCTGGAACGCAGCAATAGTACTGTGGAAATGTACCTGAAATTACCACGCGAAGTACTGTAGGAAAGGTACTTCCACCTCCTCCTGACTGGCCGTTACATGTTTGTGCTTTTATTTGAGAATCTACAGAACCCCAGTTTCCCTCTGGGTTTGATTCGGTACAGAAACACACAGGTGGGGTAGGTGAGTGTCAGGTGTGTGTGTGTGAAGGTATGTTCTTACAGGAAACAGGACCACAGGTACAGTCAGAGTGACGGCCACCAGGACGGCCAGCCGGACACACAGGATCAGCGTGTCCAGAGGGTCCACCTTACTGTAGGTGTGCAGGAGCTCGGCTTCTGTGTTCCCTGCACACACACACACACACACACACACACACACACACACACACACACACACACACACACAGATATATCACCTGTAACATCACTGTCTTTAATCTGAGCTGTGTTTGCAGCTGATTAAAGAGATGCTGCCTCACCGTAGAACGTCAGGTAGCCAAATATGGCGGTGAAGAAGTACATGATGAACATGCCCAGGATGGAAACGTTGCCAATGTTCTGCATTCTTCTCTTGGTTGGACTTCAGGGGAACAAGATGGCAGCAAAACAGTTCATGAATTCAAGAAAGAGAGATTTCTACAGTTTACTTTCAGCAAACCCCCCCCCCCCCCTCCGAGACTGCTTCAGTGCCCAAACATGAAACTATCTGGCCACTTGGACAGGCTGTTGACTTCCAAATACAGTATCTGGATATATAATATAATCTGGATTTACTGGTCTTCTGACTGCTTGTGTTTCTGGACCCGTCTGACTTTTATATCCCAGAAATCCCAGATTTCATTATAACTGGCCAAGAATAACACCCACATTGTGATAAGCCTGAATGATCCTTTAACTGTGAACAGTGCTGATTTTCTTAACAGACATTTGAGAAAACATTGTCTGGATTTGGGCGCCATCACAAAATCAGGAGTCCAGCTTTAAAAAGCATAAAGGCCAGTGAATGCAGTGTTCCCTGAAATTGTGTACTGTGAGAACAACATGCAGTCTTACTTGCTCAGTTCAGTGTAGATGGGGAGTACTTCAGGGTGACATACAAACGCAAATGCCAGGATGGGGATGGTATATGCAGTCTGCAAATCAAGTCACAGAGGAATTTCACTTGGTTTATTTCCAGTGAGCACATGAACTCTGCAGCACCCTGTTCTACATGATGGACCCACAGTCCAGACCAGATACCACACCTGTGTTCAGCCCTCTGAACAGAGCGCTTTGTAAATGAACAGCTCAAATGGGAACTTTTGTGTGTGAGCTGGTCTCTAACCTCTTGGTTGACGGTGAAGAATTTGGCGCTGCATGTGTCCTCTGGGACGTCTGCGCTCACAGAGAAGTTGCCAAACACTTCCAGAGGACAGGCAATGTTGAATTTCTTGTAGATGACCTGATGAGATGGAGAGAGAAAGTTTAACAGATGCTGCCTCTGGTAACTAAACACACATTTATTAATAATTAGTCATTTTGTATGGAAATCCAGGAATATGAAATAGTTAAAAAACAAATGAACTTTAATTCAGGATCCTAATGTTTAAATATACTGCAAAGATGAGTATGTATCACTAAGTTGTTTATAAAGAAGTATTTCAAGTTGATAGAATTGTCAGGGAAATGTGTTTAAATCTAAATGTGCTTCACTCTGAAAGAGAAATCATCTGATGATCACTCTTCATTTTGTATTTTTCTTTCTTTTTACCTCTTAAGGAATCATAAGATAATATTGCTGAATACATTGTTAAAGTAATCTTACAAACTTACGTTGCTCTGTATTTGCTAAAATGCATTAATTACCATTATAAAAATGTTGCGTAATCATGCTGTTTAAACACCTCTGTGACTGGGATGTTCATTAATTAAAATAAGAACAAGTTAAGGCAGCACTCAGGGAGCTGAGTGCGTTTGGTGACATGGATATTTGCTCAGCACCATATGAAGTTTGGGGAACAGATTATTCACAAGATTTGACCCCATAATTAAATGTACTAATGATATGAAGAAAGAGACATTTATTCAGATCGATGAACAAAAGAGTTCTTGACTGCCCTGACAAACGCAGAGACGTCGTATCTCATGGGCAATGTGTGCTGGTCAAGAGTTGAACTAGCTGCAAAATTAGGAACTAAAACTGGCCTTAAAGGTAAAGAGCGGGGTCAGATTGGAAAACAAGACGATAGATCCGTTTAGCTGAGTAGTTAGGAGAAAACGAGAAGTGAAAAGCACATGCCTTACGAATCGCTCACTATCACATCTGAGGTGATGGCATCTCAGACAGCAGCAGCACTTTTAAGAATATAATAAGGGTGATAAATAAGTGAAAGCAATTGAGGATGCTAAATTACTGATGGCTTTAATAACAAATATGGGTTTACATAAAGAGGATCAGTATATAAAGTGTATTACTATTTGGTTCATTTAGTTTGATTTGATAAGCATTTGTTTTAATGTTGAGAAGTGGAATGATATTTCAGTTCAACAAAAACACCTTTTACTTTGACAAAATTTCAATCAATGATAGTGTGGTTTTTTATAGACGTATTCATTGATTTGTTTGCTTTAACACCTGATTAAATAATTTGATTGAGGGAAGTACTTCAACCATTAATTTACTCTTTAATATTTGTTCATTTCTCTCATTTAACTTTGACTACACAACCATCATTTTTATCTATTATGTTACCCAACTGCTTTATTTTTTATTATAATATACTGTTTAATGGACTAATAAAGTTCACATCAGGAGTGCATTTGCAGAAGTAGACAGGCAACTGTCTGCATGTGTACCATATTTGGTGTGATGTGAATAAGAAGAGATCTCATAGTTGTTTCCCTCATTTCTCCAAGACACAAATGAGCTGCTTTTAATACCAAGGTGTGACCAAAGGCCTTTTCTCCCACTTCTCAAATTCATCTCAGGAGAAACAACCATATAAAATCTTATTTATGTCTGACTCTGATCAAGACAAGAGATCTCTAACTGATCTTAAATAAGTCTAATTTATGTTTCCTGAACATTGGACCATGAGATCAGAGAAAGAGCTCAAAGAAAACTCAGCTATGACTCCAGGGATCTCACGATTCTTCTCACATATGTCTCATAGTGACTTCAGGAGCAAATAACTCATCTGTGTATTACTCTGATCAAAAGATGAGATCTCGAAATGATCTTAAATAAGTGTAATTTAAGTCTCTAGAATGTGGATCAGAAAAAAGCTCCAAGAAATGTCTCTTGGTTGAAATACTTGCACTTCTTTTTAGGGGTCTTTATACTTAGTAGTTACAGAGAAGAGGAATAAAATATATTTCCTCTTTGAAAATAATGCACTTTCAAATTACATGTTTTCCAGTTTGTTAAGGTCACAGTGTAACTGGAACACCCACCACTTGGACATTTAGGGATTAACAATTAAGGACTGAATGCACACAGGAAGTGAGATCAACATGTCATCCAGAATGAGCACTTTTACTTTTGATACTTAAGTACTTTCACTGTGGAATACTTTTATACCTTTACTTATAAACTCAGTAACATCTCCGCAGTCCTCCTAACTGCTTTTTAAGAGCAAAACATGAATGACCTAAAAAGATTTTTGTGTACATAGAGAAAGTCTTAGATCTTTGAGTTCAGCTCATGATGAATGGTGGCAAAAACAAAAGGGTTGCCTTTATAATTTTGTTCAGTTTATGTTAGAGGTCTCACGCCTCTGGAGCATCTAGCGGTTAAGTGTCTTGTTCAGGGACACATTGGTGGATTTGTCAGAGTGGGACTCGAACCCAGGTCTCCCACACCAAAGGCATGTGCCATTGCCACCCCACACTTTTTATTTCTACTGGACTCTTCCCAAAACATATTGGTAAACATATCTACACGAATCCTTCTGTAGGTTGTCTCTGTATCTAGGTCACTGATTTACTGAGAGTTTGCAGCTAGCAGCTACTGCATAGCTTCCCAAAGGAGCAAACGGCTCCCTGCAGCAGCTGTTACTGTAACTCATCACAGCCCAACCAGCTGCAGCTGAAGGATTCAACCAGGAGACGCTGGGAGCGACACAGAGGCTCGCCTTCGTCAGGAAATAAAAATAAGAATTCATTTCAATTAGACCTTTGAGTTAAAGCTGTAAACACAAAAATGACATTTTATCCTGTTTAACAAACTGATCCGCCAACCAGTGAAGTTGTGAGGGTGGAGCTGGACTTTCTGTCACTGGTGTCAGAGAGGAGGATGCTGTCCAAGCTTACATGCTCCACCCACTCCATGAAGTGCTGGTCAAATACAGGAGGACTTATAGTGACAGACTCGTCCCCCCAACATGCACCTCAGAGCGCAACAGGAAGTCATTCCTGCCTGTGGCGCTCAGACTCTTTAACTCCTCCCTCAGAGTCAGACACACAGACTCTTAGTCAGTCACAAGTGCAATACCTGACATATTGTGCAATATGATCAATACTTAATGTGCTTTTCTCTGCTATTCTGTTCTAATACTGTTGTTTTTAAGATTGTATCCATCCACATCAACTATACCTGTACTCATTATTATAATTAATATCTATTTCACTGCTACTATTTATCATGACACTTCTGTTTATACTGTACAATATATATGTAAAATACTGTACATGGCAGCACTCCTTTATATTAGACTTTATATTTAGATTGTATATTTTGTTATAACTTTCTATTATTTATTCCTTTATGTCTCCACATGCAAAGTGAGCAACTGTAACAAAAGAATTTCCCCTCTGTGATCAGCTTAGCTTCAAATGAACCAGTAGCACAATGTAGTAGCAAGGGGTAAGGTTACTGGTAAATGCTGTAAATGCTACATTAATACACAGAAAACACATTATTTACACTTTATTCCTAAATATTGTTGCTGTTGATATCCTGCAGTTTCTGGATATTTTAACACCAGTTAAATAACTAGATGATCAGTGATAACAAGAAGCATGTTATTAATTTCCTTTTGTTTATAATAACTCTCACTATAAACTATAAAACTATAGAGTCATGGTGGGTAGTCAGCGACCACATGCTGTGGGCTGTTAGTCGCTGCTGTAGCTTAGTGCTCATTGACTTGCTTTGACGTAACAACAAATGATTCCTGTAGCACTAACTGTGCCGTGACAGTAATTGTAAAGTTATGCATTGTGTCCTGCAGACTCACCGCAGACAGAAAAAAGACCATGCAGGAGAGAGAGAAGCCGCTGGTGTAACCAAGATACCCTGCAGAGAGCAAGAAGACAACCTCAGACACCTCGGGAGAAAACATCAGGCTCTGTTTCTATGTCAGATTACATACACATTGTAGAGCAGAGCACATGGTTTGTTTCCTGCATGGCTGCAATGAATCCAGACACACAATAAGAAAATGCTGAGCTCCTTCAAAACCCTGAAATAATGAACCAACTGTGAGGAGCTTTCCTCTGAGGAGCTGCTGAGTGGGATCGAGTGGACGTACCCAGGTGTTTCATCAGGGTCAGTGGGAGGATGGTGCAGACAGTGACGATGATGATGAGGTAGTTTCCATTCATGAACCAGTCGCTAGGTGCACAACACAAGATGTTACACACACACACACACACAGTAAAGCACTCACTTAAATACTGTAAATCTGCATTCAGAGGCGAGGTCTGTTTTCGTACCAGAGGCAGAAAGTCAAATGTGATGTATTTGCTTTTTAGACAGGTGGCTGCTATGTGAAAGTCATTGTTCTCATTCTTTCCTGTGTCCGTTCCCTTTACTTGGTAAAAACAGATTTAAGCAGTCCTTTCTTTTGTACAGTGTAAACATGACCACATGGCGACGCACCATGTTGTTCATGTTTAGACAACAGCAGAAAAGCTGCAGCTTAAACCACTTGCAGTTCTCATTGCATTGTTGTTGAGGTTTGTTCACTGTGCTGCTTACTGACTTTACATCCTGACAGACTGCCTCTATGTTCAGCTTCAGCTTAATCACGTTTAGAGTCAGATCAGAATGACACATGCTTATCTTTATGTGCTGCAGTGGTTAGCACTGTCACACAGCAAGAAGGTCGTGGGTTCAAACCCCGGTTGCCCCGGCCTTTCTGTGTGGAGTTTGCATGTTCTCCCCGTGTCCGCATGCTCCGGCTGCTCCGGCTTCCTCCCACCATCCAAAGACATGCAGGCTAGGTGTGGATGTGAGTGTGAGTTGTTGTCCGTCTATGTGCGGTCCTGCCATGGACTGGCTATGTGTGGTCCTGCCATGGACTGGCGACCTATCCAGGGTGTTCCCTACCCCCCACCCCCCCACCCGCGACCCTGTACGCAGGATAAGCGGTTGACGATGGATGGATGGACTAGGGTACCACATGTGTGCATTACTAAATCTTTAAACATGAAACTATATCTGTGAGGAGTTTTTAAAGATTTACGCATTCAGGAGGAACCAATGGGCTCGAAGCTGAGAGCTACAGACATGAAGTGAGACAGGAGTGACAGGTTGGTGGTTTGAATCTCTGTAATGGACACACAACAGATGAAAGTGACACACACTTCAGAGTTATTCTCATTACTCACTCAGAGCCGTATGTCTGGCCGAGGAAGGCTTGGATGACGAGCGGTAACTCAGATTTGACTATGAACAGGTAGCTGGACATGGCTGAGAAAGAGTGTGTGTTAGTGCACGTGGACACAGTGATGCTCTAGCACCTGCTCATGTGACGTTTCTACACCTGTCTGCAGGGTCTCACCTCCAATGTTATGCAGCGTTATGAACAGCTGCTAGAATCTTCCCTGTATGACCAAAAGCTCTGAGGCCAAGCTGCTCGTAGGCACGAATACCTGAAGAACCCAGAGACAAAGGACCCTGTTAGCAAACGACTGTGGACACTCAGACACCTGTCAAGACTACCAGCTGAAGAGACAGAGAGGATGGAGCTCTGAGACAATATTTATAACTAAACAAAAACTTACCCACAACTCCAGCACTGCGCAGCAGCAGATGGACGGAATAAGAGGACAGACAAGCGATACACGTCAGCAGGATCCTGTAAAACACACACAGGTACAGGAGGTCAGCAGTGTCTCAGTAGTTTGTGTATTGCACAGCTTTGGGAATAATTGAGAAAATCTGCTTTGAAGTCTTGCATCACTGGAAAGGAGCAACCCCTTGATGTAAATACATCAGTGTCTCCTGCACATTTTAAAGCCCTATTTTTAGACTGACCAAACCACAAAGGGTCAACATGGTGCCGTTTCAAAAACACAGGCTTCTTTCTTTGCAGAGTTTGGAGGACATATGTGGAGTAGCCTTGCCCTCCTTTGGTACACCAGACATTACTGGCCTCTTAAAGGAAAGGTTCACAGTTTTCAAGCATCTTCAGTAAGGATGCATAAACTATCTTTCTAGAGCACTTTTCTGTTTCTGTTCTGTTCTGTTCAGGACACAGAAACACAAACACATTAAATAAAGTTTGTTAATATCACTTATGCTGAGTCTCCACTTGAGTGCTGGAGCTGAACACGGCGATGGAAGTTCTCCCGAGGGGAAGTGAATGAGGATTGAGGGCTTGTTAAACCTCTGCTGAACTCAAACATCTGTACAGTCCCGCTTCACAGAAACATCTGTCAGCTAGCATTAACATCTTTCAGCTTCTGGTCACACCAGACAAAAGAGAGAACGTAGCAGGAACCTTTAATTTGAAACAGGGAGGACGTCTTATTTCTTTCTCACATGTTTCATTTTACTTTAAGCTGCTTTTGGAAAGGGGCTCCATTCAGGAGGTCAGCAGTCATAAATCCATCACATGCAGGATGTAAATATTGAACAGATCAATGGGAGTGATACAACTGGAAGTGGCAGCGCCCTCTAGCGGCTGCTGTGATTCTGCCGGGAGCTCAGGAGGAACTTGTTGCTTGTCTGTCATGTTTTGAAGGTAAATGTCTCAACCTGGACTGTAAACCCTGTTTGGTTGTCAGGAGCACACCTTCTGCTCTGTAAGGTGGATTTATTCTGATTACTGGGACGAGTGGATGTATTTCAGGTTTGTGTCAGGTTTTGGTCTATGTGTCTGCCTATTTCCTGTTTTATTTTGAAATTGTCCGTGTCAGTTGTTTGTCCTCTTCTTTGCTCAGTCCTTGTTGTCTTGTGCTTCCTGTCTATTTATTCACCATCGATGTGGTTTCGGATTGTTATTTCTCATCTGCCTGGCACCCTGGATCTGTCTGTTCCCTTTGACTGTGGATCTTGGACTTAACGTTCCCCTTTTGGATTTATCATTCTTTAGTTGGACATTTGTTGTTTGGATTTTTGGGACATGGCCTGCACTTACTGTAAGTTTGCACACGTTATTGGTGTTAAATCCATTTTGAAACTCAGCCTGCTGTGTTCACGTCTGCAGCTGGGCCATATAACATATAAGTTTCTGCCAGTGCACAGGGCCATCTCTGACACTTTGACATCTCTTTGAGTGTACAAATGATTGATTCATTGCGGATTCCTGCTGGAATTATGGATTATGAATCGAAGAGATTCATAAAAAGAGAAATATGAAAACAAACACTGAACAATGCTTATTAAATATTCAGTAATTGTGAATCATAAATCAGATGTGTTTTTTTAATCTTTGATGGGATGTTTGTGTTGTTATCATTTCTGTGGAATTATAATCAGAACATGTGGACATTTCTAAACAGCTGTGTGACGCTGCTGACTGGATAATGATCTACTGTTTCTGCTACTCACAGGAAAAGTACGACGCCGGTGTTGGACATGGCGTACGACAGACCCAGAATGCCGCTGCCCATGATGGCGTTGCTCAGGTTGAAGACTGACATCCAAAGGAGGTTTTACCCTCAAACTGGAAAAAAGGCAAGACTGGAATATTAACTTCAAAGACACATAATAATGATTTTATGGTGTTCTCCAAGGAAATGCAACACCTTTCAGCTCTCTAATCAAGCATCTTCTTCCACAGACGGTGACATGCATCTCTTTTGCATTTATGTTTAGGGGTTAAATCAGCTGCTTGTTCGGGTTCATCTTTCAGTTGAGTTATCCTGTCGTAGGTGTTAGAAAACTAGAACAACACTTTATGTTGTAAAACATGAGGAGAACATAAGAACGTCGACCCTGCATGGGTTCTGCCTCTCTCACACTCACGTCGGTGACTGAGGCCTCTTCCGTCCATCACTCTTATGCTGCAGGAACTTTTCCTCCTCTGGTGGGACTCTGTAAAATCAACAGACAAACAGAAACGCTGCACTTCTTCTTGTTCTTCTTCTTCAGCTTTAAATAATAAACAGAATTCACAGCGATAGGAAACATACCCTGCCTCCACAGCAGCATCGCCGTTCGGTAAGAGCTCCATACTTAGACGGGAACATTGGATGAACGTGTTGAAAGGTGAAATCTGAAGAAGAAGAAACAGTTTTAAACCACCTCATGTACAGTTCGGCATATTTAATCATTTCTTTTGTCATATATTGAAAAATATTCTGGGTTTTTTTTTAGCCACGCTTGCTAGCGCTTGGCCCTGGGGTTTGGTCAGAATGAAACAATATTTAGTACAGAAGCCCTAAGAGGCCATTCATTCATACATTTTATTTACTCTCTTTTTACTAGGGGGGGAAAAAATCGATACAGCATAGTATGTAATATTGCCATGGCAATACTGTGTCGATACATGGACGCTGAAGATCGATATTTTATTATATAAATTGCAGATGGAGAGTTTTAACTTTTTGGTACTAGAATAATAAAATCTATTGCTTTTTAGTCCACTAAAAACTTAACAGGACCAATATAGAGGACTGAAAAAAGTGATATGAACAAACAGAGAAATGTATCTTTTTAGATATAAACAGATGTTGACAAAGTTTGACTTTAGGGACCTAATCGGAAGTTGGAAATAGGTAATAATTGCAATATATCTTAAATATTTTGAATAAACGACCACAGTTTGAAATAAAGGGACTTGCGGTTATGGAA
>NW_024041256.1:0-27222 GCF_014851395.1 Micropterus salmoides
TTTTTCTTCTCATTGCTTTCCTCCCTTCTCCTATGTCACAGGAAAACTTCACAGACGCATGAGAAGAAACCTGAAATACCAGAAGCACTGGGGCCACTCACACACAGCAGCCACACTAAGGCCCCATCCACACAAGTGCGTTTTCATTTTAAAATGGAGACATTTAGCTACCTTTGCACCTCCCGTCCAGACTAAAACGTCGAAAACGAAGACCTAAAATTGGGAAGTTTGAAAATGCTGCCGACCCTGTTTAGTGCGAAGGGCAAAAACTAAGTACTTTAGACACAATGATGCAGACACTCACATTTGGCTTCTCTGATTGGGTCTAATTAGTCATGCAAAGCAGAACACAATGCTACTGACAAGTTTTGATTTGTATTTTTATTAAAATATTTGTACCATGCAAATAACACTTATAGCCTACACTTGTACTGTGCTTGTCGCCGTTTACTTTGCAACGACTCCCATTCTGTTTTCCGCCGCCACAGTCGCTTTAAACTCCCATGTTACATTCATAACTGTCCCACTCGTTATTGGTCCATGTAAAAACAATCTGGTCTGATTCTTCATCTGTATTTCTTTCGGCAAATCTTCTGTAACTACGGAATAGACCATCTTCTTCAGTTTACACCGGCAAGAGCATGCCCAGTGTATGTGAACGGCCACTAGATGTTGTTTTCAGTCGTTTTACTATAGACGGGATCAACTCTGATACACAGCTAAAACACTGATGTGGACGGAGATCGTATTCATTTAGTGTGGATAGGGTCTAATTCTCTCATCAACTGCATCTATTAACTTCATATGTGAGGAATCAGGGCCTCTTAGGATTTTCTTCTGTCTCTACACACTTCATGCTCATCACTGATATTACAGGCCATACACATTTAGACACAGCGGTCCATTCTCCCATCGGCTTTGATCTTCCATTTCCTCCTCTGCTGTGATTGATATTTACATTACATTACCAGTGAAACGCAACGCCCATGAGGGACCATATGCGCATACACACACACACCCCATCACAGAGTGGTACGGACACTTCCCAGAGGGTCCTAGTGGTTGAAGATATCCTGCACATCAGACCGCAGGGTCATCATTATTAGTGCACTATGTGGCGAAGAGCAGGCTCCATATCACTCAACTAACTGCCGTGAGAGACTGGAGGAGGGAGATATATGTGTATGCCAAGCCGTAGAGGGATTAAGAGCCCAAGGTGGTGGTGGGGGTGTAAAAAAAGATAGAGAAAAACTAGAGGAACAGGAGAAAATGTGACAGTGAAAACATAAGACAAAGGCAGAAACAAAGCAACAAATATAGGTAGGTTGCAAGACAAAGGTTTTCATTTTAAAAGGGAGACCTTTTGCCACGTTTGCGCCTCCCGTCCAGAATAAAACAGTGAAAGGAAGACCTAAAACGGGAAGTTTGAAAACGCTGTTGACCCCTTTTTTTTTTGAAACTCCGGAGAGCGTTTTATTGAAGACGGGCAAAACAGAGGACGCTCACGTTTGGCTCTCTGATTGGTTCTCATAAGTCATGCAAAGCAGAAACACAATGCTTATTTAAATATTTTTCCTTCCAAATAACTTAGGCTATAGCCTACACTTGTAGGCTACTACTGTGTGTGCCGTAATTATTTTGTAATTGCCTCCACAGCCGTTTTAACTCCCATGTTACACTCAAACAGTCTCAGCTCGTTACTGATCCATGCAAAATATCTGGTTCGGTTCTTCATCTGCATTATTTAATCATTCGCCAAATCTTAGCCAAATTTTCTGAACTACTGCTTCATGTTTACACCGGCACGCACATGCCCAATGTACATGAACGGCCATCAGATGTGCGTTTTCAGACGTTTTAATGTAGACGGAGATCAACTCTGATACGCAGCTAAAACGCTGGTATGGACGGAGATCGTATTCGATTCAAAACTCCATTTTTAAACAAAACGGAGTAGTGATATGGGGCCAAAGGCACAAAGAGAGTTGGGGAGGTAGAGAGAGACAGACAAAGGGAGAT
Organism: Micropterus salmoides; assembly: GCF_014851395.1. Classification (NCBI taxonomy): domain Eukaryota; kingdom Metazoa; phylum Chordata; class Actinopteri; order Centrarchiformes; family Centrarchidae; genus Micropterus; species Micropterus salmoides. Next base: position 2,020 of record NW_024041256.1, read on the forward strand.
GGATCCACTACCTATGCAGACTACAGCAGGAAAATCTGTCTGGCCTCCCCCTCCCCGAGCAGGCTATTACAGTAATGATTGCAACCGCCAGAGTGACGTCATGTATCTATAGCATTACTGCATGCACTGATGTACAGGACAAAGAGTGAGTGAGAAAAGCAAGGCAAGAGGGGGAGGCAGGGATGGAGAAAAACAGGGCTGGGGAGAGAATTGAGAGAATGTAGGGATATAGGGGATCAGAGGGCAAGAGGAAGTGTGGTAAATACGAATGAGAAATAGAAGGGATTAAAGACAAAGAAAACAGCGATGGGAAATTAATTTGCGTAGGCCCCTCCCTCATTTGACTCGCCCGGCTTTGTTACATGTGCAGGTGGAAAAATCAGCTTGAACACATATTAGATAACAGGGCCCCCCCATCACACACACCCACATTCAATTGCCCTCCACAGTCCAGTTCACAAAAACAATAAAACACTTATTGCGCACATATGCATGTTGGTGGCTCCTCCACCCGACATGATTAGGATAATGAACGCTGTGACAAAAGGAGACCGCCAATTATCTCGTTCTTTAATCCTAATTGGCTGGAGATCACTATCACTCTCTAATCTGATGCACAATGCTTCTAAAACGGAGCACACGGTTCAAATGAAATCTTGTACTTGTGGAGCGCTGTGCTGAAATCATGTGACAATCAAGCTTATCCTGTATTCACGTATGGAAAGTAATTGAGGCACTCTTGTGCACATTCCCACAGTTCCATGCATTGACTACTGGGAGCTGCCCAGTACAATCAGCTTTCATTTATTGGCCACTGAGCAACTCTGAGCAGCTGGTGGTTAAGTGCCTTGTTCAAGGGCACCTTGATGGTACACTGCAAAAATTCCCCCACTACTAACAAGAAAAATATTGGGTAATGAAGAAACTACTACTTTCTAGTTATCTGGAAACAAATTTAATAATGCAAATTGTTTTGACAAGATTATTTATCTTGTAAAAGAAGCAAATCATATTAAATCATCCTAAATATACTTATATTATTGCCCTCTTGCAGTTTAAAGTAGATCTTATCTTATTATAGTAGAACTCTAATAGCAGGCCCATTGCAGTGTAATTACTTCCTCTTATTAAAAGATTTCCAGACAAACTCCATATGACTTTGAAAAAAAATCTTTATTTTGCACACAGATGTGTCATCCACTAAGAGTTATGATCAACGTCCGTGTTGGCAGTTGAAACCAAGCTACTTGGCTGAAGTATATCACTGATATTTCCAGAGCACAAAGACAGAGAGGCCCTTTATTTTAGGCAGGCATGGCAGGGGGCGACCTGAGGAGCTATGAAACAGGGGGCCTCTTGAGCGCGACCACCCCAAAACAGCCCGGTGCCCGGCTGACACTTTAGAGCTGCAGAGGAATTTACCGTGACAGCGGAAACAGCCTCTCCTCAGGTGGATGTTCATAAAGGCAGAGCCAGGCACGAGCAAGCGTGCAAGCACACACCACACACACACACACACACACACACACAAACAAACATATCCAGACCTTAGCAGTGAACCCTGCCAAAGCTCACCTCCCTGTAACCTTGGTGGTGAGATTCTAGGAAAATGTAAGCCTTTCCTCACCTTTAGATCCTCAAAATGTTCTCAGCCACCCTTGTACAGGGAGGTCCTGTCAACACAGTGTCAGATTAACACTCATATTATCATGTTTCTCAAAGAGCAAGCATGTCCACTAACTATTAAAACTGAAGTCTGCCTTCCTACAACTTTCAGCGTCCAAACAGGAGCTTTCTAAGCTCAGTTGAATGTTTATGTGAGTACAACTAGTTGGTTCCTAGCTCGTTTCCCGGGGGCATGATTAGTGGGGGAGAAACACTTCCTGTTACAAGAACAAGTATTTCAAAAGTAGTGGTATTGGGGCCTTGGTGGGGACCCAGACAAGGGCTGTTTACATCATGGTATGGTTGCTTTGTTGAGAGTCCAAAAAAAGGTCACGTGGCAAAACCAAGGGAGCCATTATAACATCCAGTTGCTGTCGTCAAACTGAAGACTGGGGTAGAAGCCAGGGCAGGCCTGCGCTTGATCAGCAGGGCCCCTTCAGCAGGCGTCCGACCAGAGCCAACCTGGTTTGGCATTAGTAACCAACTCTATCTACTGTACTTAGGGGCAGAACCATTCCTTGGTTCCGATCCAGATCAATCAGAGAGGTATGCCTGTGAAGAAAGTCTGAACTCTGGTGACCTGGCAGCGCAGGATGAAACAACACGCATCCTGGCTCTGCTTCCAGGTATTTCCGGAGTGCACCGTGGGCCTATTTTACAGTGAACCCACATATCGGCTTTCAAACTGAAAGTAAGTGAATTTGTGTGCATAAGCGCACATGTATGTTTGTGTGTGCATATGTACTATCAGCACATATGCATGTCGCTAACATGTTTTCTGATGAGTCAATATATCTGCATTTCAAATAAAGATAATGAGCAGAGCAGGAGTGAATGAAAGGGAGAGGGGGAGGAGTCTGGTATCTATAGATGGGGAGGGGGGGGACATTCCTGAAGCCTGATGTCGGAGGTAAATTAAAAATATCCCTGGCTGCTTGGAGGGGTCCAAGGCGGCTGACACACACTGCTCAGTCAGGGAGCTTGCTGCTGATCCAGTAAGCGCTCACTCACAGCCAATTATGCTTCCTGTGATGTGTGTTCAACCCCCCTTACACGCCCCCCCGCTACCCTGCCTCCTTGCCTTTACCCCTCTAGCCACACCAGCCAGAGAGAAAGCTGTCAAAGAGCCGGGATCAAACCTCCAATCAAACGCTGGCTGTCACACACCCAGGTGATGATTAATGGCTTATATTCTCTGACCCAGAGAAGAAAGGAGAACAGAGAGTGAGCTACAGATGGGAGTTTTCAACTCATTACAAAGCACAGTAACATGTGTGGAGAAGACCAGGCATCCTCCGTGTGTTCGTGCAGCCCAGCAACTGGCACTGGCAGGCAATTACGATGTTGAGAGATGAAAGCTTCCCTCCATTAAGAAAGCAAGGTTGTCGAAGGTTTTCTTCACTTCCAGGCAAATTAACAAATTAGATACAAGGGGTTCGCTATTCACCTGTGTGTCGCTCTCTCGTACAGAAGCCCAGAGCCCAGAGGTTCTCCCTTACTTTCCCACACACACACTAACGGACTCACAGTAAGGGTCTCGCCACTGGCGCCCAACCGTGTTCTGCGGTGGAAACCAAACACTGGCCTGTTTTGACTGGATGTGATCCTTGTTTCCGGGCGGAACGCTGCCAGAGGCAGATTGATGGCTCTCACCCAGAGGAGGACGTTTACAGGAAAATCCTCCTGGCTGGAATTCTCCTTCTTTTCATATTGGACTCGAAACACAGGGTCGCAGTCATGGCTGCGCTGGGGCAAAGTGCTCCCCAAGTGATAATGAAGGGAATGTTGCTGTGCATATTGCCACACACACACACGTTTGTACTCCTGTACTTCTGGGGGCTGTCATTAAAACAATGCATTTCTAGCCTCTAGCCCTAACCTTAACAATCACAACTACATACCTAACCCTACCACTTAGTCTAACCTTGTGCACTGGTTTATTACAATTTGGGTCTTATTTTAATATTTTGGCTGTCATATCTATTGATTATAGTAATTACTTGAGAAAGTCCAGCGGATCAACACACGAGTAGTCAGATGATCATGCAGGCTGTAAACAACCCAACAGTTTAGCCATATAGTCTAAAAATCAGGGGTTGTCAAAGTCTGAGACTGTAGGCCTCCCCTCAGACAAAGCTTGTAAAGGGCAACCTCTTAGTTTACTTGCTTAGTTTTGTGTAATTCCTGGATACCTATGGGATCATGATCATGTTAATTGATCCCATAGACACTCAACAATTGGGCCAAGATACCTAATATTGCTGTCTGACATAACTTCAGACCATAGCAAATACATAAAAACGTTCTGTCCTAAGGCATTTTACAGTAAACTTATCCCAAACTACTGTATCTCTGAACAATCTCTTTGACCAAATCATACACATTTAGGCTATTCTATGTAATCTCCTTCTGGTAACTAATTTAAATTGTTTTCACTTCCATTCACTGAGCCTCCCTTGAAGCTGTTTGGAGTCCCCTTGGGAAGGTCCACCTCGCACTTTGAAAACCTCTGGTCTTATCATTTTATTTGTAGGTAAAACAAAAAAAATTTTTGGTAATAGTCCCTCATTGCACAGGAAAAGTGTGTACATGTACAACTACAGTGTGGTAGGTCAAACTTGTATGATCATGTGGTTGCTCTGTTTCCTGCTACATCTGACTTTTTTAGCAGTGAAACTGATATTACAAATATGAATGAAGGCCAAAACTAAAGACCCAAGTTCCAATTAAGCTTTAAGTATTAACCCTCAAATGGCTCTTCAAAATGTGAAGCATCCTCACTTTCAAGGTATAAATCTAAAACTGCTAACAAAGATATAAGTTCAAGAGCACACAGATATTCTAAGTACAGAAAAATACACTATACGGACACATTAAACAATATACTTGTACACAAATCCAACTCCAATATGTATCTGTCATCATGTACACACACTCAAGTTGAAGCCATATGAATGAAAAATCTTCTCTGCTCCATTCCTCCTCAGCAACAGGAAGACAGACCATTTGCTTCCGCAGTGGGTTGATCGAAGAGAAAGACGAACACTGAGAATAAAGCAGCAGAGGGAAAAAAAGGAGAGATAGGGAAAGACAAGAAGGAGGAAGGAAGAAGGGAAGAGGTTGGGCAGGATGTGGAAAGAGGAGAAAATGACAGAATAAGGTTATATGTATACCGATACTCAAACATGCATACTTCCATGTAATTAATATGAACAGTGTTATATGTGCTACATCATCTCTGGAAACGTTGATATATCAATAACTACTGATTTAATTGCACTGTCTTTCAGTTTACTTGCTTGTGTGTGTTGTGTTCCTGGTGATGCGATCTCTTGCTTTGGCAGCATAAGAGGAGATATACTGTAGATGCACAGAGAAAGAGAGGGCCGAGAAGTAGAAAAGAGAACAAGTGAAGAATAAGATGAGGAGAAGAGATCGAAAGAGGCAGAGAGAGTAGAAAGGGAAGGAGAGAAGGGGAGTAGTGACAGTGATAGAGAGCTAGGACTCCTGGGACAGCAGTAGAGGCGAGTCCATCGATCCAGGACAGTGAGCTGGCTCACATTTCACCTCCTCAGCAGTAATAGCGGCGCTTCACCATGGAACTGAGCCCTATATCCCGTCTGGACAGGGTCACCTCCACTCTATATATATATATATATGTCTGTCTTTGTGTATGTCTGTGTGTATGTGTGAGACAGACACAGGAAAACAGATCTGAAAAAAATATATGAGAAATTTAATCTGGAATATTAAAACGATTTCACTTGATTTCACTGTAAATCAAATTATTTAAAAATTCTTTAAGGACCTTGATAGAAATGAATAACGATAAAACACATTCACTAATTTATATTTTTGATATGATAGGCCATGACACTATTCACATCTAATTTAAAATGAAGGGCATCCCAGCCAAGGAACGTTGTGAGCTGATGCTTTTCATCACGCTGCTGTCCCACCACATGTCTTCTAAACACTGTCCAATTTGGATCGTCCCTTAAGTCACATGGCGTTGTGATCAGGGGGAACTGATAGCCTGAATGAATCACGTCCATCCGTAAGTGGTGGGCTGTGAAGGCGACTGGGCTTGGCTCTCAAAGCCATCCACTGTCATCCGAGACAGCCAAGCCATGTGACAGACGACCGAGCATGTGGCATCTCACTGACCCTGACCCGGAAACCTTTCCCCTATCTGCCCCTGCTGTGGCTAACGGATGGCCCAGAACCTCAGTGATCACCGACCACTGGGGATCTTTTGTGTGAGTGGTCAATCACATCAGAAAAGGTTACGCAGGGGTCACATCAGAAACAGGTGAACTCTGACCCTCCGCTGCAGGCCCTAGGCTGTGGTATTTGGGTTGGGTGTGTAGGAGCATTGATAAGATTGAGACTCATGGAGACAGATGACAGATAAGATTGATGCAACTGTTTGCAATGAAAATTGTATGTATGAAAACAGACCACACAGACAAGATAAAAGACCAACTTTACAATGGAATGAATAAAGAGAAGACTAAACTATGACCTTCATCAAGCAATCTTCTATCAAACTGATAACTTTCATGTACTGTATACTGATTTATGTGAGGCTACGATGGCGAGCACAGTATTCAGTTTATGAGCTTACTTAAGGCCACAATTGTATAAAACAATGTTAAAGGCCAGAGATTAATCTCGAAGAAACAATTTACAGTACCAGAGGGAAAAACACTTCTGTCCTTTATAGTGTCAATTACTGAGGCTAGTTAGGTTTGAGAAAAACTACAATTTCCCTGGCCAGTCTTTTCATATCTTTGTAGGGGGAGCCGGAGGGCAGACTAAGGACTTTTTCTGGACTCGGACCAAAACCTTTTCAGCACCAGTTGGGTTTATACCCCACCTGACAAACCTGACCACCCAGCAGGCCAGTGACATTTACAGTGAGCCGTTTCAGCCCATTAGCCAGCATCAGATCCTCATGCTGCGGCACCTCGTGAGCGACACGACCAGCGGGTCCAGGATTTAACTGAACCCAAACACCACCACCATCACCACCTCCTCTGCTTTTGCTGGAACAATAAAAGCTGGGAAGAGATAAATTAAAGTTCATCCCACATACAGTATATTTGGATATGAATCATTGATTGATTTATAGAACTTATGAAAAACAAATGATGCAAATGAAAGAAGTTCAAAGACATAAATAAAATAAAATAATTTCATCCTTATGACTTTACCATGTCGCTGTAGACAGTTTCACAGTTAAGAGTTAATTTTCTACACTCCACAGTCTGAACTCACACTGATCCAAGGTCAGACAGAGGGAGAGACCGCAAAAAACCTGTCACACAGGATCTCTAAACCCTAAACTCACAGTGCTCTTGTCTCAGGTTGGCCTCAGAGCCCGAGGGACACATCTACAACATTGCTAAACTAACATATCCCTGGTCTCAGGTCAGAAATTAAACACAAGGAAAAACAGGGGCTACAGTATGATTTTGGCCTGTGGCAGATGCTTTTCACACTGGAAATGTATTTTTGTTCAGAGCTGTATGACTCACATGCAATCAAAACATCCATGTAAATAACTGTACGTGCACACTTTCAAACATGAACACACACACACACACACACACACACACATTAGTGATTGACAGAGAAATTCCTTTGACCCTCATTTGCTAAGTTGTTCTACAATCCTTGAAATTATATTTATTTATACTTTTTTCCCCTCAGCAGCACACAAAAGGCCTTTTACAACGATGATCTGCACATCCATTTCCTTCCTACTGCATACGAAACATTTCAAATGTTCTCTCTTAAGTGTGAATTTTCTTTCATGGAAGTGAGCCAACAAGAAGTCAACTCTCTCTCTCTCTCTCTCACCATCTGGCCATTCAAATGGATAGTAGTCCCAAAGGTCAAGGCAGCTATGGTCCATCGTGACCCTGTCAATATCACTGCTGCACTTATCTGTAATGGAAGACACTTTGTGCGGCTGATAGTCAGATGGGGGGTCGTAGAACGTGTGCTATGAGCGAGTGTGTGTACGAATTTGTTTCTGTATGTGGGAGCCATGACTGCCTCCATATTATGGCGAGGAACGCAGTTAGGATTCTGCCATTGAAATACTCACCAGTCTAGGGTGCCAACTGTGTGTTGGCGTGAGTGTTTCAGTACACAATGAAAGACTAAATAAGTGTGTCACCTCGCACTGGGAGTTATTCCACCCAGAGTCCTTGACACACTGACTAAGTAACACGATGTATGCAGGGGTAGCGGTGCCTATAAAAAGCCTTGTTGGAATTAAAGCGGGGCTGTCCTCCCTGTAGCTAGCTCTCATAGCGCAGCCCTTCTTGTGCTGGAGCCAGATAATAATGAAATGCTGGTGTGAGACAGGAGACGGGGGAAAGAATCACGCCTGTGGAACAGAGAGCTAATAATAGCAGCTGAAACTGTGCTATTCCCACCACTGACAGAGGAACTATCATCACACTTCTGCACACAGAGGCTCAGACAGGCACTCGCACACACACTGGCTTGGCACGTTGTTTGAACAGTAACCTGATCAAGTCACCGCAGAAACCAAAGCAATCAGAAATCAAAGCAAATCCAGTATATGTACAGTATGTGCACGGGTGTGCATGTGCCGTACAAATGTGAGCGTGGATGTGTGTGTGTAGGGAGCAAGGGCGGGCGAGGCACAGATAAATGGAAGCAGAGTTTGGTGAAAAACCACTTTTCCCTCCATAAAGCAAGGAGCGCATGCCTCTGATGTGCCCTACCAGGGAGGAAAGAGAGGAAAGAGGGCCTTTCATTCCGCACGAGGAGATCTGTCTCTTCTCCTTTAGCCCCTCACTCCCCGTCTTCGCTCCTAGAGAGCATCTGAAGCCCATTCTCTCCCTCTCTTCCCCTCTCCATCACCCGCAAATATAACAACATCTCTCTTTGCTCCTAATTGTACCCAGCCGTCACAGAGACGAACGAGGTGAGCAGATTGGGAGAGGAGAAGAGGGAAGTAAAAAGAGAGGAGAGGAGCGGAAAGGAGAGGAGCAGAGAAATAAGTATGGCAGGGAAGAGGAGTCAGGGAAGAAAGGAAGAAAGGAAAGATGTGTTTGTTCAGTACAACAGGCTGACACATCTCTCTTATCTCTTGCCCAGCCAAACCATATGCCCTCAGGCCATGAGGGGAGGAAGGGGAGAAAGATGAGGTGTAAGTGTGTGTGTGTCCTGGAAAGACATACTTTAATGTACCCCCCCGTACATTAAAGTATGTCTTTCCAGGACGCAGAAAGTCATAGAAGAGGCACATGTCATGTACGTAAAAGTTATTCAAGGTCAGCCAGAGATTGAGACAGAAATATAAAAGATGAACAGCGATGAAGAGTGGACAATGAACAGATACATGGCGAGGAACTGACTTGAACCAAAGGGGCTTCTGCCTTGACCCGCAGTCCCCTACAGCTTGCCAGTCGCCTGTTGACCACACACGCCGCCTGGCACAGGGCGGACGCCAACGCCACACGACACAGAGCCACCGTCAAAGCCTCAGACACTCCAGCAGCAGGAGCCATCAGGCATGGCCCTGTGGAAGAAGAAGGGGGGGGGGATCAAACAGTTTTGATTATACACAGGCATTCACTCTCTGGAAACAAAAGTGGACACAAATTGTGAACGTCAAACATTATTTTGACCGCTACTGTATTTGGGAAAAGTTCTGTTTGGTTAGTTTTGTGTTACCAGGCCACAGCCTGAAACCTGCCAAGACATTAACATATAGCTATATAGGTTTGATTTGTTGAGTTGAATGGTGAGTTTAATGTACACAGTAGTATCCTGACTCTGTGACCGGGGCGCTGCCTGTGAGTGTGTGACTGGTCCCACATGTTCAACTCCCGCTGAACCATGCGTCCTGATTCCCCTGTTTATTGACTGGAAACTGAAACCTTTAAGGGCTTCATTCATGCTACATTACGTGGTAAATTCAATAGCCCAGGCATCATGGTTTGGTCATTCACCTTCTTGCCCTGGGTGATTTTTACATGTGTGGATGTCTGCATCTCTCTGCGTTTTCCTTCACAGAAGCCATTCTGTTTCCCAGCGCTCCGTTGCACAGCCTCATTTTAAATAACACCTCCAGTTCGGGCGCTATACGTGCCCAGAGGGCTGGTGAAGTCGTTTTTATTTTATTCAGTGTGAGTTTAACGCCCTTTTAATAGGCACAGAAATTTATCCGGGTGGGGATAGATCCCGATGTGTGACTCCACATTACAGGAGCACCATTAAATGTAAACTCCTGCAAAGTAAGCTGCTTCTAGGAGTAGATCCAAGTGTGTGTGCGTAAGTCAGCGTGTGACCGGCTATCAGCAGCTCATGGTGTGGATTTACAGCGTGCCTCCCGAGTATACTTCCGAGCCATCTCACACACACACACACACACACACACACACACACACACACACACACACACACACACACACTCCTGGGTGCGGAAGGTGCGCTCTTTATCACTGTGACATTTCATTTAACACGCAGCCCAAGAGCTCTTACATTCACATCCATGTTTCCTGTGCCCCATGCTGAGGCACAATACCAACCACTTAACATTTAGCAATGGCAGATCAGCCCCAAATTCTTCCACTTCCCAACGCTTCCATGGGAAAACTCATTATTTAACTTTGATTTATGGCGCCCATTTAGGAACAGTTGTATCTGCTCTGAACTTCAGTGTTGAGCTGCACTGAATGCAAGTTATGAGCAGAGCCAGCGGGCATTTTTGCATAGAGTGCCCCCCAAGATAAATTAAGGGTTCGCAAGATAATTAAAGGGACAAAAACAAATTTCTGTTGCACATTTATTTTTGTTTGTCTAATTTTGTGAAATGCTGGATACGTTTACCTTTTCTGGCTGCTGAAAATCCTTCAAGTAAAACAATCTACAAGGGAAAAATAAACCATTACCATAACCTATGACAAAGGGGTCGCAATTATGGCTTGCTTTTATAAATTTTTTGATTGTTTGGTAAGTTTAATGTCAGAAAATAGTGGAAATTGCCCATCACAATTTCCCAGAGCCCGTTACGAAATCTTCTAATGGCCAGACAACAGGTCCAAATTCAAAGAAATTAAATTTGCTTTGATGCAAGACAAACTGAAGCTGGCAATATTCACATTTGAGAGGCTTGAACCAGTTTTGTTTGGGAAATAACCCAACATAAAAGAAGTTGCAGATAAATTTCCTGTTGATGGCTAATCTACTGAGCTCTCTGGATTTGCATTTAGGGGTCAAGGGGCAAAAAAGGCTGGTAACAACTGCACTGGGCTACAAATTTCAGCGCTTTTAAAGGCAATTAACTTTTTCAGTAAAAAAAAAAAAAAGTCTGTTTAGAAAGGCCCTTGTGGTTGGGGTCCATCTGTAGGAAGACTCATGGCATTTCTTTTATGTTTCGATAATTGGCCTGCATGCACAGCTTTAGACTGAATATTGGGACCTCTTGACTGAATGCATGTCAGACATCAGTTCAGTTAGCCACCTAAAAGGGGAGCTCATGAAAAGTATGGCGGACTTGTGTTCCTCACTGTATCTCACCTCCGACTTAATGTAAACCAGATGTGACGGATGATGATTTTTCTCTCACTCTTTCATTTGCTACCGACGGATGCTGACCCGGGGCGTCACGGCTTCCCCGGGGTCCCCGTCGGCCTGCCGCCCTATCTCCACCTCAGGGGACGCCGAGCTCCAGCGTTTAACACGGTGATTAATCACACACGGCGGCGGACGTGCTGTGCTGAACACGGCCAATCACCTCCATTAAAGCGGGGGAGCTCCGGCGGACACAGAGAGCACTTTGTGCCGAGGAAACACAGGTGATTGTCTGCCGCGACGCCCGGGCTCGGCGGGGAGACATGAGGGTGGACTGTGCGGGTGTTTTGACAACCTCGGCTGGCTTTTCTGGAAACCGCATGTGTGCCTCATTTCCTATTTCGTATCCTGGCCCGGTCACTAGGATTACATGGGATAAATACAATATAGATCACTGTTTTATCAGTGTACTCCTACTTTGATCAGTTAAGGTCACTCCGCAAACTGTACAACAGCAAAACGTCTGTGAGCTAATTCACAAGTCACGTCCATCATGCTAATGGAGAAGCTCTAATGAGATACTTTCTTGCTCCATTAATATTCTGCAGTTTATCTCCAGAAGTGGTCTCTATCGCCCCCTACGGAGTGTTCCGCCATGCTGCTGCTACTTGTGTGTGACCTCATACAAAATCTAGTTTTTCCATCCATCCATCGTCATCCTGTGTACAGGGTCGCGGAGGGAGCGTATCCCAGCTGACATTGGGCGAAAGGCGGGGTACAGCCTGGACAGGTCGCCAGTCCATCGCACGGCCACATATAGACAGACAACTACTCACACCTTTTCTCTGAAATATTGGAGAGAGTTTTACTTCTTTGGGGCTCGAGCACTTATTTTGTGCTGCTTTTTGTCATTCTACCTAAAACTACTTGCCTGATTTCACACAACTGTCTCTACTTTGGTTTAAAGGATTTTACACAACCAACTCAGCAGCTGTCAGGTTTGGCTTCATTAAAACCTGCAGTTCTCAGTCTATGGTGTGGTTGCCAGTTTTCTGCTTAAATTTGGGTTCACTTTTCAGACTTTTCTCTAATTTTAGCTTTTCTGAGAGTTCTTTGGGCCTCGGGGACTTATTTGAATGAAACAATGAGAGAAGTTGACAGGGAGAATCTGTTTTTGGCCTTTGTTGATCTTCAGGTATATATGTTGTGCATTTTTCTCCTTGAGACAGGACCAAAAACAGCTTCACCATGAGCAGATTGAGTTTGCTCATAAATATGGTCAAAAGGTTCAGAACAAGCGAGTAAGTAGGCTGTGATTTGGGTAAGATTTTGCTAACTGTTGCTTCCAAGGTCAAGAATGAACTCACAAGCTAAAGTTTAAATGTTATTGCCTTTTCACCTGTTTAACCCAAAAATCTATTGATCGACTCCAGACTGTCCAGAACTCAGCTGCCAGGCTTTTAAGCAGAACAAAGAAATATGACCACATTACTCCTGTTTTAGCTTCATTACACTGGCTCCCAGTATGTTTTAGAATTGACTTTAAAATTCTATTGATCACTTTTAAAGCTCTTCATGGCCTCTCGCCTTGTTATATTTCTGAACTTTTAGTCCCATACACACCAGCACGTACCTTGAGATCCTCGGGCAGAGGTCTGTTGTCTGTTCCAGAGTCTTGACTGAAAACTAAAGGGGACAGAGCGTTTGCTGTCAGGGCCCCGAGGCTCTGGAACAGCCTGCCCGAGGAAATCAGGTCAGCTGAGTCAGTGAACTCTTTTAAGTCCCTTCTTAAAACATACTTTTATAGGAGAGCTTTCCCGATCTTATTTTACTTTATTTTATCCCTTTTATTCTATTCTATTTTAATAATTTTATATTTATCTTAAACGTGTATTTTAATTTTTTCAATGTTTTCATGCTTTTATCTTGTATTGTTTTTGTATTATTGTCTTTTGGGTATTATTGTCTTACACTTGTTAAAGCACTTTGTAACTTGTTTTTGAAAAGTGCTGTACAAATAAAGATTATTATTATTGTTATTATTATTAGAGAAAAAAAAATCCAAAACTGTATACTTAAGTTTTTGATTTTGCAATAAAATGTGGCTCAGTATTCTTATGCAACCTTAAAATAGATTGTCCTTCCTAGAAAAACATTAAACAAGTTACTGGTGCTTAAAACCACTCAGTGTTGACAGGGTAGCTACCTGTACAGGTTGCCCATGAAACATTTGGAGGTGTGTTTGAGTTAACTCAATGTGTTGGGAAGGATGGCAGCAGGATAATTCCTAGTTTCACCTTTGCTTGCATTATGAAATTATGGTTTTGTCTCATGAAAATAATGATACAACTTTTCCACCAAAGCAGCACAATGTATGCAGTGCATCATCACATGCTGCAGTATAGATGTCTAGTGATATGATCAATCCAGAGAAAGTTGATAACTGGTAGAGCTTGGACGCTCAGGGAGTGAAGCCAATCAAGAGAGCTGTCAAAGAGGCTTTTCATTAGCCCAGCAGGAAGCTGGACAGCAGTGTCACCGATGGGGACTCTTCAGTCTGGCAGACATACAGGCGGGCAGAGCCTTGGCACTGGAAGTGGAGCCGGCATTCTGGTGGAGCAGTGGCTGGCACCAGGAGCCGCCTGGCCTCTCCAGTGGCAAAGAGGGAGATCACACACACTCCGCCACACTCCTGCTGAGGAGCAAACGGAGGCTGGCAGGGAGGGCTGCTCCTGAAAAGCTGCTGTTGTCTGGAGATGGCTTTCATGTGAATGGGAGCCTTAACAGGCGTTGTGCGACGGCTCTCGCTGCACGCTGAGCACCGAGTGATCCTCTTCTGTTGAGTTTTAATTAATAAGCAATGTTTGAAGGCCACAATGCACTTGGAGAGACAACACAGTGACTCCTTGGTGGCCTTGATGCCGTTTGTTTTTGAGTCGAACTCCCACTGAGGTGACCACATACGCTGGGAGGTGCTGATGTTTTTCATAAACTATTTTCACTCATTCAAAAAAAAAAAAAAAAAAGACAGAACACTTTAAAGGTCTACCAGAGTGATGTGACTAAGTTATGATACTGAAAGTATGAAATGGCAAAAGCATCTGAAAAAAAGCCCAAAACAATGTTAGTCAGTCAAATATGTGGGTAAAAGTAATGGTAGAGCACAATTGTTTTCCCTCCAGAATGTTAAGTTCCTAAAGTAGTCAACTTGTAAAATTACAGTTTTTTTTTCAGAGTTTGTAGTGATGCTGTCATATGCAGTGCCTTCTTTTGAACACTTTATCCTCAAAAGTAACAAGCCAAGATGCCACCCAATCGATACCCTTTGGTCTGAAGCATTTTAGGAAGGGCCATCTTATACTGTCACAATAGCGCTGAACCAGTATTATGCAATAGATGTATCAAATGTTCATCAAACATTTTCAGCCAAGTGTTGACCTACGCTTTACTAAAATACACCATCCCTGTAAGAATTCTAAAAATACAGATGACACGACCCATGAGGACAGGCAATGCGCTTCTCTTCATAATTCTTTGATGGACTGAAGGTGCCACCTGGTGGATTATAAAGACATCAGCAACTGAAGTGCAGTCATCAATTGTACTTACTCACAATATACTGGCATTGCTTTGATTCATGGAAGAACTCCAACACAGGTGTGAAATAAATCTAGAGTCAAATCATGTTTGTCCTAGCCTAAGAAAATGAGACCATATATTTAATAGTCTCCATTGTTTCACAAAATCAATGTGCTCTAGGGAATAACTGACACTAAAGTACACAGCATTTTCAAATGGTCCAACAGTTTCAGGGTGGGATTGGAGGTCCTTCTTTAATCTTCACAGTGTGGAGTTGAGTGACCTGATGAACCCAACAGCAGCAATGTCTGTACTACAAATACAGGGTCAAATTCTTGTGGCGCTGAGGAAACCCCAACTGATCAATAACAGTGCAATGCAGCAAGGAAACACTTGAGTTATTAGGACAAAAGGGTAGTAGGACATCTTACAGCAAAGATCATTTTAATGGTCCCAAATATTCTGAACAACTAAGTGTACACTCATGTAAAAGGAAAAAAAAAGAGAAGATATGACAAAATTCATCACATCTAGAATTCCACTCAATCTTTAATCAAGACGGGATTACAAATTCTCCAAAAAATCTGCAGTTTCAAAGGGCAAAAAGGGTAAAACTAGCTCACCTACTGAGGTCTTTAAAAACCTGTTCAAGTGTGACTGAAAACATCCTGAACATTTAAAGGCAGGTCTTTTTTGTTGTCATTTACAAAAAAAACAGGAGAAAGATTGAGAGACAAATACAGAACAAAAAGAAAATAATCAAGAAACTGCTGGCTTTTTTTTTTCTCTTCAGAGAAAGAACGTCCGCTGAGGAACGACGACACTGATGACATCATCAAACGACAACAAGGACAGCTCTTTGCCAAATGCTGCCTCCCGTCTGGTCCTATATACTAACTTAAAAAAAAAGGGACAATAAGCAACAGACAGAGAGGGAGAAAGAGCAGAGGAGAAAAGAAGTAGAAAGAAACAAGGAGGAAGGTAAATTCTGAGGAAGGGGTGGGGGTGCGAGTGGTGGTTCTGGGTCTGAATTGGCCGACCCATTTGGGCCGCTGTGATGTCCTTCCCTGAGTGGGGGGTGGGGGGAGGGGCAGTGGGTTATGGTCCGAGCCCGTAAGCTCTCTGGGATTTCACTCTGCGTGTACATGTGTATGTGGTCTTTTCCTCCAGTTGCTAAATCACCAAAGTCCAACCCGTCTCATACTGTCCAAGTGTGCAGACGATCTTTTGAGTGTGATCTTTTCCCCCCAGCTTTCACACGTCTGTTCCACTTTTCAGACGGGTTTTCACTCCTGGTTTCCTGATTGGCACTTGTATGAAGTGGGCTAGTCTGAGGAGGCTTGGTATCCATTCCGTCTGCTCCTCTTTTGGCCACCCGCTGACGGCGAGGGGTCGCTTTCATTCAATTTCTTTACAAGTTTTATCATTTCTGTGTAAAGTCGATTCGCTGAAACTGTCTGAGCGGAGCAAAAGTTGAGACAGTGATGCTTATTTTTTAATTTTTTTTTTTTTTTAATTTATTATTATTTTTTTTTTTAGGAGCTCAGTTTGGACTTCTTTGAAGGTGGCAGAGGTTCCTCTTTACTTTCGCCATCATCCTCCTCTTCTTCCTCCTCATCGTCATCGTCAGGATAGTCAACCAGTCCCACTAAACCACCCTGAGGAAGACAAGAGACAAACTTCAAAAACATATGAACGTATTATTTCGTCAGCATAACACTGGTAAACTTTCGTTTGGGCTTGCTACGCGATACTACCTGCACATTAAGTAGATTAATAACTACAATTTAGCAGCTCTGTTGTATTAAACTTCAGTTTTCCTCAGTTTCTCTTCGCAACTTCACCACTTCCATTTTTCCATTGCAGAAATCTATCAATTGTGGGAACATTTTCAACATTCAAAACATAACCCATTAGTGCTCAACCAACTGTCCCAAAGCTGTCTGTATTTTGTCTCATCTTGTAACTCATTTTGTGTAGTGATGTTGCCGTTGGTAGCAAATGCACTTGTTTTAAAACCAACTTGACCCATAAACCACGTAACTTTGTTGATGTGCGATTGTTAGCCTTATTAAGACAGGGGGAAATGGAGGGATGGAGACTAACAAGTACAAAATCTGTACTGTCCAATGCCACACTGGTGATGATGACGACCAGTCTTTGTAATACACAACAAGTATGGTGGGAGTGAAAAGTGGCAGTCTAAGTGTGAAGATTCATAGTTGAAGCTCAATTTCCACCAAATTCTTCCTTCCTTTCAGTTAAGTAGTGTTTGACAAAACAGACATTGTGCGAAATAATTTTTTGGCTTTGTCTCTCAATAACACTGAAGTTGAATCTTCACAGAAAATGACTCAAGTTAAAGACCCACACCATTACCATTAACATGCCGACAGGTACCTTTGTGGTTACAGTTGTGGTGGAGGGTGAGCTCCGTGCCCCTGAACCTGGAGAACCCGGTGATCCCGGAGAACCTGGGTTCAATGAGGCAGACGAAGGTGGGCTGGACAGGCTGGCTTTAGTTGAGCCAGAGAAGGCGAGCTTGAAGCTGGGGTTCTGCCTGCCTGATAAGCTGGACTTCCCCAGTACTTCTTTGTCATCTGTGTCTTTCACTGTGGGCACAGAGGGAGAGGGGGACAAGAAATGGTCATTCTTCCAATTACAATTTTTTACAAAGTCTTTTCCTGAGAGTATTCCCTACTCAGTGCTTCTCTAAAACTCCTACTTGTTAATGACCTTTCTCACACTAATATAACTCTTAAAAGTTCAGCCTCTTATTTTAAAGATATATTAATGCACTTTCTAAACTGCATAACGATTTAGACACCCCACACAACAGATAGGGGATTCTTTTTTTAAAATAAACACCATTAGGAAGAATTTTCTGTCCTGTAACAAATAACTACAAAGATTCTATCTAACCTCACAGTTCCCCACCAAAGTATCTACTAAGAGTAGAAAACGCCACATTTCCATACATACATTTCTTTCTCTCCATGAACTTGCTTATAGGTTCCATCAGGTCTTCCTCAGTCTTCATCTTGTCAGAGGGAGGAACAACTGCCTCACCATCCTCGAGGTCATCCTCATCTGTGTTGAACCACATCTCCTCTTCATCCTCCAGTGTTCGTGCATCACGGCGGAAGCGGTGGTTCCTCAGGATGGAACGCATGCTGGATAGGACAATGCACCGTTTAGTGGTCACAAAACAAAATACACATTAGTGTTGACCAATAAATGTTGAGGAATAAACGGGTGAAGGACCTAAAGACCCTAGTGTTTATGGTCAGGCTGCAGCCTCTGTCCTGCTGTGCGCGTTGGCTTACAGACAGACAGACAGCAACGGGGCGAGAGGAGATGCTGAGAGAATATATGCACCGCGCAGCTCTGTCTTCAAATACGATTTTACCCATTTTAAATGTTAACAAACTCAATCGAAAATCAGCGTTGATAATGTGGCAGGCTGCCACAAATAAATCAGTGTGTGGGAAACACCTACTGTCGAGGTTATTCAGCTTGATCTTTATTAAGGTGAGGGTGTCAGCATCTGTGACTGAAGTAAAATTAATTTGCTGAAGGCTGCAGTACATAACGTGAGGCTACACGCTGCAACATTATCCTCACTTTGATCGCGTTACAAGACTAGTAACAGCTGGCATGGGTCTCAGTTATTGTTGACAGTTTAAGATGCATGTTAGCAAGTTATGGCATAAGAGAGAAAAGGCATAATAGCCAATGGTAACTTACACGGTGATCAACCTTTATCCGTCATGGTTGGTTGGTTTTTATTGTAGAAAACACTTAATGGCTTACTTCAACAACCGAAACATAAAACGGTGTTGAAACAGTATTAGATTACAAAAAAGCCAAAAGAAAACAAAAGAAAGAAGAATAGTGAGTCTCATTAAAGTATCATAATGTCCGTCCGTATTGCAAGGGTCTTGCTAAATGTGGTTGATGGATTTTATCGTTTGAGAACGTGCGCCGCTTTAAATGTTGCCGGCGCAAGGAATTGTGGGACGGCATCTCTCCTTTCCTTTCATAAAGGATGGTCAGGTATACCCTATGCTAAAGGAGACTCAGTTAGGAACCTTCCTAAGTAAAAAAAAGACTTTTCGAACGCAGCCTTGGAGTTTTCTTCACTTCACTGTCTCCACCCTCTCTCTCGGCACAGTTACACTGTCATTCTGTGGAAAACACTTTATTTACATACAATTGGGATTCATTGTTGATAAATACGCCTATGGGTGGGCAGGAGGGTGAGTGTGAGCAAGCATTCTCAATGCAACAACCCTGTCCATTATTTAGTGACTGGTAGGCTACATTATCTGCCTTTTTGCTATCTTGGTTAATAAGTAATATATTCCACCGTGTTGTCCACCTTTAGATTGCCTGCATTACAACAACATGGGGCGCAGTGTCAAAGATGCGCTTTTCCTAGTCCATCTTCGGAATATTGTAGTTTTATCACGGCAAGCCACATCAGTAACATCCGCCGTCGCATAATTACGTCGCTTAGAAAAGAGCAGTCAGATTCTCTGAGCCCTGCGGTCCTCTTTTCCTAAGTCCTTATGAATCCTCCTTTACATTGTTCCTTGACCTCAAGGCCTTTTTTCCATCAAGGTCAAGGAAAGGAGGTTAGGAAAGGAGATTTTTTTGACTTTGACCGCAGCCCATGATTACTCAAGTTGACAACAACTACACTTGTTGATGTAAGTACATGTACTAAAACCTTTGCAAGGAAAAAAAAACCTCAATCAATACACCTGTTCAACAAGCATAAACATATAAAATATATTTTAATCTGTTCTGTCCACAGTGTCTCATCAACTATGTTTTACACAAGCACAGGCCCACAGCTAATAGTAATTGTAACAAACAAGCTAAATCGAAAGCTGTCTGTATGCACAACAAACATGAACCATTTCTGAGAATTGCTGGATATCAACACAAGAAAATATCCCATCAGCAAAGTAAAGTTTAAAAAAGAAAACACCTGTCGGTGTTGGCAAGTCTGCTGAGTTTAACTTGCGACAATAAAAATAATGGTCTTAAGCTACATGCTCTGCCTGCACAGTGTCACTTTCTGATCTGACTGTGTGGACTTCAGTCAGTCATAGATAATTAACTGTTGCACAACACTTGCTTTTATCAAATCAGTGTAGTACAAGCATACAGGCTGAATTTCAAAAGATGATATAAATAAAATAGGACATACTTAAAACAAAACAGTATGCACTTTCAAAAAATGGTAGTCTGACAGAAGACACCTAACTCCCCAAAACACAAACACAAAAAAGAAACGATACATTGGTCATTTTAGCATATTATGTGAGTTCTCTAACTGGGACATAATTTTGATTTTCATATTGATGCTTTGTCTGTGAGTGTCTCACAATAAATGGAAAGAACACTGATTACTGTCAGTGCCAATCTTTAGTGACAGTGTAATAGTTGTAGTAGTAGTAGTGCAGCCTTGGTTTTCTCACCTATCCAGTTTGGGGTTGTCTTGCCTCTCTCGCTGCTGTTCATACCGCAGCTTTAGGCCCTTGAACGTTTGGACATAGTCAACATCCTCAAGAGCCTTCCAGTAGTTCTCTACTATATGAGCTGTGAGAGACTTCACATCCTCCTGGGAGCAATGGGAGTGGAGAGAAAGAGGAGTGTAGAAAACCCAGTAGAAGCGGAAATTGATGGAAAAAGTATTGAAAAGTCAGACAAGTGGAGAAAGTGAGGAATGGAGAGAAACAGAGAGGGGAGATCACACCAAACAAGTTAAAATGAATCAATAAAACATATGTAGCACACGTTTTTACTTTTGGGAATGTAGTGAAAAGATCATATTCTATCAACTCATATTTATAAATCATTGTACACTTAAAATAGTATGTTCTTTTGAGGTGTATAAAATGTCAGGCTGGCAGATAATCAATTTACCTTGCCTAAATGGAAAGTTGAAAAAAGTACACAACTGAATGAGACAAATGATCAAGAATTCTGTCAATTGAGGTGAAATCAGTAAATCAGTGTATGTTCTCCAGTGATCCATACATCATCCTTGCGACAGCGTAAGACATGAGTGGTTTAAACAGGTTTTATGAGGCTGTTTACCCCTGGCATTAAAATACGTTTTGGGTGATGGGACTGTAATCAGATGTGCTTAATCACATTAAAGTACGGGTGCAAACGCACTGGAGATGTACCGATGACGGACTGTGAGCCAATTGGCCAAACCACCTCCAGAGGTGGTCAGGGAAGCATTGTGGCCACACTGAACACAAGTGTAAATGTAAATGCATTGTCTATCTGCATACAACAACAACGTGAGCAGAAAAATGTACCGGTCGCAGCCTCCCCCAAATAAAATTCAAAAGTCTGACAACACATCCAGGCAGTGTGTCCATACAGTGTTGTGCATAAATGCATTTCAATAGCGCCAATCATTGAACATGCTCACGATTTTTGTCAACAGTGAACTGAATGTATCCGTTTGTGAATATGAACTCACTTTCCGGCCGAGCTATTACATCGGTGCACCGAGAGAGAGGAAAACATGGGTATATAATCCATGGACGAACACAGATCACAGTGGAAAGACACGTTCAGAAAGTTGTTATACAATCTGTCATTTTTTGGACGCACGCAAACAAGAGCATCATGTGATGTTAGGTTTTTTGAGCTGGACAATGATCGGATACTGGAGATGCATATTAATACCAGGTATAAATGTAAACAGTTTAAAATCATATCCAGATTCAATCTGGAAATGACATGCAATACTCACCACACGGACGTACTCAAACATCTCAATGATGGCTGAGTTCATGAGATTGTAGCGTGAGCCGTTATTGAGGAAGGCCTTAATGACAGGTTCAAAGAGGAAGTTTCTCATGATGTAGCGATTGTAAAACTCATCCTTCAGACCAATGATCCTCCGCATGAAGCGCAGGGCACCTGGGCACAGAAAGACAAAAGATGAATTTTGAATTAGTTTCAAAATGAGCTTTCAAAGGTTCAGTTGTTTACAAATGTGTCCGATTGGACTGGCACTAAAAATTAAAGCTCTAACTGTGATTGCATGTGACTCACATAGTGCCAGGAAGGCGTGCTGAGAGGCAGTGAGCACCAGCACCCTCCTGAGAATGTCCTTGTTGATGATGTAGTTCTTGATGTGATAGGTGTGGTGCTCAACACAGAATGTCAGCAACTCCAAAATCAAGGCCAGCAACTGGGATGTCTGAAAATCATCTAACAGAATACTTGTGCATTAATCTCAATGTTATTTTAACAAAACCAACACCCATGTACAGATACACCTCGTAGGTATTCAATACCTTTGCTAGGCTTTTCCTCTGTGGTGTTGGCCAGTAGCGGAGCTGAGAGGACGTGCATACAGTGCTTGTAGAAGAAGCTCAAGAACTCTGTCTTTTCTGTTTTCTGGAAAGGAAAATACAGAAAGAACATGTTTCTTCCACAGTAACACCACTTTAATATCTATGCAATGCATGTTTTTACAGTGCGCAATACTTAAAAACAATGGTGATGGTGCAGAGCTAAAGCCTGGGTGTCACAACCTTTTCAGTTACTGGATTGTAACTTTTTCCTTTCATGTATCTGTACTCTGTTCTAACAGCCAATATCTAGATAAGGATCACATTTCTTTCTTTTTTGTTTAAAAGGGGGAATGTGGATATTTAGAACACCGCCAACATTCACTCCTTGGAACAACCTTGTCCTTGCAGAGCTGCCCGGCTTTTGCTCCTGTTTGACTGAACTTAATTGAGCAAGCAAAAAACAACAAACAGTATAAAACATTAAAATGTGCTTCTGGACAAGCTGGATCTAAGTATCAAGTACTCAGATTTACTGACATGGTTAGGAGTAGCCCGCAAACTTACATTTGCAGTAGCCAGCATGTTCTCGGGGTCCACCAGAGTCCGCAGTAGGCCCATCAGCTGCACCGCTCCACCCAGCTCTGGGTCTGTATCACAGATCATGTGTTCTATGATCAGGTTGATCAGGAGGATGTCCTGGCAGACCAATAATAGTCATTAGCACCACAACAGTTGTTTATAGCCACTTGTGTAATATGAATATTAATCTCTGATATTTCTGGCCGTCTTTGTTCATATACTCACATCATCATTCTGCTGAGACTCCTGCATGACAAACTCTCGTACCATGGAGGGGTTGTACTCCACCAGATAAGAGAAAATATCTGTGGCTGCCCCACGCACCTGAACGTCATCCATTCCCTGTTTCATGAACATACATTATATATTTGTCAGTGGATTCCCCTCAGGGATCAATAAAGTCTTATCTTAATAATGAAATGACAACAAATGTGAAAATCAAACAAGGATCCTATCACATAGAAATCCACTGGCACAATTATTTTTTCCTTTCTTCTCAGTTTACTTCTAAGGGGGTGTGTGGACAGGAAAGAGGGGAAGCAAGTATTACTCTCACAATGTCTGTATGTGCAAAAGTGTACACATCCGTCAACATAAGAGCGGTTGATAGACCTGATTGGTGGTGATCCACCTACTATTTGAGGTTTTAATCTGCTTTATGTATTTGTTTATAGGTGTTTTTTCCTGACCTGCAAGTGTTATGTATTCCAAGATTAAGTTATTCACAAAATTGAATCAAACAGGAGGGTGGGGTACAAACACAAGAACATAACCAACTGCATGCTCACAGACTGGCTTGCTAGTTCATTTTGTCTGACAACAAAGTGTATTTGGCAGTTTAATCTGTCCTCTTGTATCAGATCTATGTTACTTGTTTGTTCTTCTGCAGTCACAGGTTTTGTAGTAAAACCAAAGTAAATGCTGCAACTGAAGAAAAACTAGGACTAAAAAAACTATTCATTCATTTGATCATGACAGAAAAGGACGTGAAAATTTCTAAGAAGAGATATCATGACAGTTGTGATGTACTTGCAGTGTTAGTGTGTTTGAATATATTGTCTTTAAGTAGGTAGTAGGCACCAAACTCGGTTCTTAAAGTTAAAACAGAATTAGCGGTAAATCAAGCCAAACACTATGCGAGTTCAACATGCGACTATTTGGTCCTCACATGACCTCTTTATCTGCTTTTAAGAGCATTCCCTCTTTTCAGGTTGTTAATAGCCAACCCCACCCACACAACCACTACACACAACGGCTGTTCGATTATGACAAAATTCATGATTATTTTTGTCATAACTGAAATCACGACAGAGTTACCCATAAGTCGTTGAGCTTCAAGTCAAGTCTCAAGTCACTCGTGGTTAGGGCTGGGCGATATGGCCGAAAATGTTATCACGATAAAAACATTTCATATCATTCGATATTGATAATTATCACAAAAAATGTCAAATCTTTATTTCTTTCAAGTTTAAAGGTTGATTTTTGCTCCTGACTGAAAATTGAAGAAACCAGACGGTTAATTATGTAGTTAAACTTTTCTTTACAGTTAGAATGGGACAAACACCAAACGGTGGATCACAAATCTAAGGGAGAACATTCAAAACTATTATGATAAAAAAAAATAACAAATGATTAGTAAATCTTTTTTCAGTCCACTTTCCTCAACAAAAAATAGTGTCAATTTGTTCGTGATTCAAATAAATTAAACCAAATATTTATTGACGATATTTTGAACATTATATTAATATTGAGGAAAGTTATATTGCGATAATTATCATTATTGTTTTATTGCCCAGCCATACTCGTGGTTATAATGAATGCTGTATCACCTGCTGCGTTCAATCCAGGCTGTTTATAATACTGCTTAGCTATAAGGGATTCTGTAACTGTAACCTGTTTTTCATTTACAGAGCACAACCATGTAATGTGCAGTGCAATTAATGACAGCTTATGAAGTACTGTAAGTCAACACACCCCCAGACTCGCAAACCAGTGTAATGTCAACTAAAGAGGAAGACTACAATACTGTGTGTGTCTGTGTGTGCACGCACACATGGAGTGCAACAGAGCAGGTGACAGGTGAAGTATTTCAGTTCACAACACCTCATTATGTTACAACGCTGAAATTCAACAGTGCTGTTCTGTCGGGAGATGCAGTTACTTAAACTAACGGTGAAAAGTATAAATCCGGTAATACAGACGAGGACACGGAGAATGTTTACAAGCAATGACCACGTAAAGGAAGGCTTAAAACACCGGGTGAGTATAAGCATAATAATGTAAATTGTAACGCACAGAGTAGATGAACAGTCCGCTAGCTGCTAGGCTAATTATGCACTGTAAAATGCCATAGCAATTAGCAGTTATTACGCCGTCATCTCGGTGGGCCTTTTAGGGAGGGGCGGGGGCCCGTTTAAAGGAAGGGGGCGCTGGATTTAAAATGCAAGACAAAACGAGTGTTATTGCGAAACAGCATGCGGCACTA
>NW_024041257.1:0-1682 GCF_014851395.1 Micropterus salmoides
GAACGGCGTGGTGGTAACCATAGACTGTGTATAAAAAGTGGTAACCGAAAGGTTTTGGTCATACGGATGTGGGCGTGGTTTAATCTAAAGTGGGTAGGAAAAGCGGTGCTGGGAAATGCAACACATTCTATTATCTGATGTAAAACAATAGATGTCATGTAGTAATTACTTAAAAATATTAACTTAATTAATTAAGAAAATATTTCCTTGGAGTAATAATAATTATAATTATCAGTCAAAGTGAGTATATCCCTATATCCCTTCACAGTTTAAGTGCGTGTGAGTGAGTGTGCATGTGTGAGATATAGGGATGGAAACACAAATACATTTCTAGCAAATGAGCGGTGATCACTTGATAGTGCCATATTACATTTTAGCTTCTCTGATGAAATAACCGTCGAGTATATTTTTTTTAAACACAAGAAAAATGGGTGTAGTTTTAAATAACTAAATTGACATTTAGGAAGAATTGTAGCCACTTATACGAGGTGTGCCTGAATGCAGCGTAATGGGCTGGACTTACGTTTGAACGTACAGCGGGGAAGCAGCGCAGTAATGGAGCAACCATTGTGTTTGTGTTAGCTAATGACGTATTCTGTCAGATAGAATGAGATTAACTCGTGTAGAGACAGTTTAACTCGGTTAAAATGTCGTATTCTACACAAGGTTACGGATGTTTGATCTCATTACGAAGCACTGCGCAGTAACGTAACGTCTTCGCTTTGTAAGTAACGTTGTGGCGACAGTTGACAAGACAGCTAACGTTTACCAAAGCTAACTAGCCTTAGCGTAGCTGTATGTTAGCATTATGAATGCAGAGAAGTAACGTGTTTGCTAAAATTAATGTTACAGCTTTAGCTAAGCTATAGTATTTAATACGGTTTTTTATACTATCCATAAACAGGGGATTGTTGTGACAGTAAGATGCCTATCCGAGCATATTGCACGATTTGCTCCGATTTTTTCGATCACTCCAGAGATGTTGCTGCCATCCACTGCGGACATACTTTCCACTATGAATGGTAACGTTAACACTAGCATGGTATAGAAAGTCAATTCTTATATAGCATTTCTGTCATGTTACACAGGGCTAATAAGTGTTTCCTTTACCCTTCTCAGTCTTCTCCAGTGGTTTCAGACAGCCCCGACAAAAACCTGTCCACAATGTAGAAAACAGGTACCTCCACTTTCAAACACCACCAAACTCGTGCTAGCCCAAACTGTACCAACTTGCCAAACAGAAGGTAAAAGTCAACTTAGATAATGGTGTGCTTTTTTTGTGTAGGTCAGCACCAGACACATTATCAGCAAGCTGTTCTTTGATATTGGTGGAGAGGAGGAGGCCTCAGCGGACCCTGAAAGCTTGCAGGTACCAAACTTGGAGTGTCTAAACAATATATCAGTGTTGGCTTTGAGTTTTTCTTACAGAGAAATTGTTTGAGAATTACTTGAAAATGTAAACTGTTACACTCAGACAGATAGTCTTGTTGTCATTACACTCACCTGGATTTGATTTGTCGTATTGTTTCTTCTCGTTGTGTGTCTGCTTCCCTCCTTAGAATGAGCTTGATAGGATGAAGGCACTTTTAAACTCTAAAGGTAAGAGACCTAACTAAGTTGTGATCTGGTAATGACCTCTCTGTTAAAAGTAGGCCGCACTAGTTTATATGTATGTCTGATCA
>NW_024041258.1:0-26972 GCF_014851395.1 Micropterus salmoides
AAATGGCCAGAAATAGAGAAAGCAGCGTCAGGGAAGAGACGTGAACTGGTTTTACAGGGTCCAACTATCGACGGGAGAATTTCCTCTAACAGGGACTCGCCTCAGCTATCTATTCCCTCACCCTGCTGAATTATCTGGAAGTTAGCCAGTGCCCGAGTTTGACAGAGATCCACGAGGACATCCAACATCTGACAAACCTTCAGAGCCTCATCCTGTGCAGAAACAAGCTGACATCCATCCCGAATGTCGTCGGTAACCTCAAGTCCCTGAAGGTCCTGGACCTTTCAGTCAACAACCTAAGGGTTTTACCAGAGGGAATCACTCAGTTAAAGGAGCTAAACACTCTCAATGTGAGCTGTAACAGCCTGGAGGTCCTACCAGAGGGACTGAGTCAGTGCACCAAGCTCTCCACCATCAACATCTCCAAGAATCGCATCACCGCTTTCCCCGCTGATTTCTACTCCGAGCGACTGGATCTCCTCAGCACACTGGTCGCTTCCGACAACGCCATTGAACAGCTGAGTGGAGATATTCACAAGCTAGCAGCTCTAAAGGTGGGCCGGACAACATGGTTTTAAATGTTGTTTGAATTGCTGGTACACTGTTTTGAATTCGTCACACGGTCACGTTACACTCCATACACCAAGCAGCTCCTTTATAACGTTACTGAATATTGATAGATGTCCTCTTTACGAGGCGATTTTGTTTAAGGAAATGGCCTCTGGGTGGATTAAATGAAGCCCGAATATCAGAGGAGCTGTCACTGTTTGCGATGTGTATCTTAAATTATAGCTAACGAGGTCTTACATTTACCAGTGTGTAATACACCACAAAAATGTCAGGTTTTTAAACAGAATTTGGCGAGTAACGTTAACCTTCACTCCAGAGACTGATCAGTATAGATCTGTGCAAGCTTAAGTTCAGTATACCCTTGTCTTTTTGTGTTTTTTCCTTTACACAACTCTTACTTTGGGTCAGCTGATGCTCTTAGGCCCAAAGTGAATGCACTTATGCACTTGCTTTTGTCCCCCTCATGCCCGTCTTCCCAGGTGCTGGATCTCTCTAACAATAAGCTGAGCGAGATCCCCTCCGATCTGAGTGACTGCCCCAAGCTTAAGGAGATCAACTTCAAAAGCAACAAGTTGAACGACAAACGTCTGGAGAAGATGGTCAACGGCTGCCAGACCAAGTCCATACTTGACTACCTGAGAGGAAAAGGAAAAGTAAGACAGGGGGAGGATGGAGGCGACGTGGACGGGGGTCGCAACACAGACAAGGGGAAAAGGCAGCAGCAGAGGAAGAAGAAGGAGAAGGTGGCAGGCGAACAGGATGAGTTGGAGGAACTGAACAAGATGGTGGTGAGGGTTCTCCATGTTTCGGACGCTCCTACAGCACTCACAGTCAAAGTGAGTGAAGCGGTGAAAGATGTTCGACCCTACTTGGTGTGCTGCGTGGTCAGAGGCATGAACCTGAAGCCTGGGAATGCTCTCAAACGATTCCTGGTGGCTCAGGTAAGGTCAAGCCCCTCACAAGGTGGCATACATTGGACCATTTTAGTGGTGGATGACTAATAAAATAACAAATTGTCCAGTGTAGTCCCAAAAAAGATTCACCTGTTGTTTTTCTAGACAAAGCTTCACGATGACCTGTGTGGTAAAAGGACCACTGCAACCATTGCATCTCACGATGTGCAACTTCTCAAAGCTCCCCTGATGTATGATGTCAAACCACCTACCCAGTTGAAGGTATGCTAAGGCTAAAAATCTTTCATTTGCAGCAATCAAATAAAATAAATATTGTCATGTTCAAGTTTGCTTCAGTTGCTGCGTGGTCCATTGCAGTTGTCACTGAAAAGATCCAAAAAACACAATGTTTGTTAGATTGTGCCGCTAGGTCGGAAAGAGATGACGGCCGTCGAGCTGATAAGACACCTTCAGCTGGAGGCTGACGAGCTGAGGAAGCACAAGAAGAGGCAGAACGTCACTGGTCTCCACAAGTCAGTACAAATAACTCACAAGCTTTTTGGTTAAAATCTTTATGTTGATCTCACATGAACTGATGTTCAAAATAAAACAGAGCTTTATATAAAAGACACAAGTATTAAAGAGATGCACATGTCATCTGTATAACTTGCTTATTGATTTGTTTGAACACATGGGGGCAGTATAAGGATGTTGGACCACAGCTTTAGTCTGATTTATTTCAACCTCAGTGTTTAATGAGCCATTGGTTTTATTAACATCTTGAACACATCATCTTTATAAGCCCATATTGTGTCTGCAGGTAGTTGAAATCAGTGTGCATTAATAAGAATTGACCAGTGTTTAAATTGTTGATTTTGATAATTGACATGCCTGGCTTGTAAAAAGTTAGAAAAGCAAAAGAATGTCACCTGCTGTGC
Organism: Micropterus salmoides; assembly: GCF_014851395.1. NCBI lineage: Eukaryota > Metazoa > Chordata > Actinopteri > Centrarchiformes > Centrarchidae > Micropterus > Micropterus salmoides. The sequence continues at coordinate 2,402 of NW_024041258.1, forward strand.
ATCTATTGCATTTGCCTAAGTCCTTTTTATTATGTTGTCTCTCTCATATAGTCTCACTGCTATTTAATTTTTTTTACAGATACCTGCAGATTTTGCAAGGTAAAGCACTCTATCCCTGCCTAGTGGATGCAGAGGGGCAGGTGATCTCTTTCCCACCTATTACCAACAGTGAAATAACCAAGGTGTGTGTGTCTAATTTACTGTGGTTGTCATTATTGTGTCCTTTCAGAAGAGATGATTACATATTAAATGCTGTCATATTGTACAATTGTTAACAACAAAAAAAATGAATCCATTAACACAGCTGATCTTATCTTAGTGTCTTTTCATGATACAACAGAAATAATTACCTGATCTGCTGATTGCACTTTACAGATCAAGAAGACAACCAAAGAGCTGTTCTTGGAAGTGACGAGTGCATCCAGCCTGCAGACCTGTAAAGATATTATGGACGCTCTGATTGTAGTAAGCGTCTCTTTTTCTCTCTTTTCTCTATCATTAAAGAATAAGTCAAGTTTATTGGAACTTTGCAACTTTTATTTTCACAGTTTTGGCCATTGTTTCTGTGGTGTTCTAACATCCTTATCTTTCTTTAAATTGATCTGGGTCCAAGACTGGGCTTTTGTCATAACTGTTCATGGGAAAATTTCAAATACAGACACCACTTGTGATAGATGTCACATATAGATAATCTGGATTTGTTCAGTAGTTTGTTGCTAATTTGATGTGGAAGATGTTGAAGCTCATGGACAAACATTTTAACAGATGGACTAATATTACAGTGTTCAGGCCCTGCTGGTGGAAGAGCAAATTGGCTCACTACAGCTGGTGCTGGCCCTGTAGGCGGAGTTACGCCAAGGATAAACCTTTTCAGAATCCCAGAAATACTGCACTGCTCACACTACGAGACATTTATGTCCCAGACTACTTGTTATGTTGACATGAGGAGGCGTACAAAAAATACACAAACATTATTCCAGTCATTGTTGTTCAATCCAGCTGGATATTCAACAAAATGTTAGTGTGTCCACACTAATTCTAAGCAGGTTTTGAAAGTTGTTGATGTTTTTTAGAAAGTATACTGAATAGTACATTTTGAGCTTTAGTTTTGAACCTAATCCTCAGACATCAGGAGTTTTCATCTAAGAGATATATTTGAAGAAAACAGAGACAATCACATTTTTTTAATACGGTAGATTGAGTGTCACATAGTTCTGCATTTTTTTTCACAATTTGTTTTGCAATACAGTTTAAATCCATCTCTTAAATGCAATAACAAATAGTGCAGGCATTTTAACGATATGTCCTGTTTCCGCACAGAAAATGGCGGAGTTGAACAAGTTCACAGCAGAGCATCAGGAGGAGGCGGGGTCGGACGGAGAAGGGGAAGGCCCGCAAGAGCCGGCCGCCAGCCGCGAGATCTCCAGCGAACTGATCGTCCAGCAGGTCCGAACGGTCGACCACGACGGGAACCTGAAGGTCGTTTACCCGTCAAAGACCGACCTTTCCAAAGATGTCAGCAACTTGACCGTTATTTGGTAGTCGTGCTGCGGATGTCCTCTGATGTTTACACTCACTCACGTGTTACATGAAGTCATTTTAACAGATTAATATTGTGGGACATTAAGGCTAACATTTTGACAACATACAACAAACTGACATCCGTTTTACTTCAGGGAGCACATAAAATCAGATCCTATAGGATTTTTTATGATGAAAATAACATCCAGCAGCAGTTTGATTTTTAGTAATGAGTGTTGCCTGGTGACGAATGTTAACATTTCTGATTAATGTACAACATTTTGAACCACATCTGTAATAAATCCTGTTGCTTCCTGAAAGCACAACAAGCTTACTGTATGTCCAAGTATCCTTTTTTTTATTATTATTTTCTAACTGAAGGCAACTTGTCCTTTGGTCAAATTAATGTTTCTGACATTAACTTGGACAGGTCATTTATTTGTAGTACTGGAAGATTTGGAGATATCTCAACTTACAGTAATGCCATTTTCTCTTTAAGCAGCAGAAAATAATGTCTGAATGAGACTTGATGCCGTTGTTCATAAGTTTATTTATTGTATTTCATATGCCACACACATTGTTTGCTGTGTAGCTTGAGTGGCTGGAGGTTTGTTTTCCTTGTTCAGACATTGTCGCTACAGCTGCTAATGCTAGCTACCAAATAGTTTGGATAGTGCATCACTTCCTATGCAACAGGAGTAGGCGAAATGACAGGTTGTGTGTGTGGTTGTGGAGTGGGCAGCTTCTTAGAGAGACGGGCAGTATGAAAGAAAGGGGGTCAAGAACATCCAAGAATGATCGGTTTGCCTGACAGAAGATGCATCAAACTGTAACAAAATAACAAACTGACAAATGTATTTAATTCATAGCATGTTTATTGTGATGACTGAAACTTCAGTACTGCTCTGGACTGAGGCCAGGATCTGTAAAAGAACAGAAAATATTTAATTCAGGCAAATAAGTGACTGATGGTATCATGGCTTTCTTATCATCAAAATTGTATGAACATATCTCTGTATCATGCCATGTCATTCCCGCACCCTGCACCGCCCATTTGGCTGTTCATCAGAGTGACAATACTTACATTCACATACGTAAGCCACCTCAAGGTACTTGTAGGTGCCGACACAGGGGTCTCCAAACTCTGAGCTGCTTACGCTGATAGTACAGCTGTTTTTCCCATTACAGCTGTGGACGCAGAGTGAGTGAATACAGGCTTGAATGCACTTTGGAGTATACAAAATGGTATTTAAAGAAGGGGAAAGTGAACGCAATTAACATCTTCAAATCTGCATAATATGTGTTATATAAAGCTGATTCCCTTTCCATCAGCAGTAATATATCTTTTTGGTGCAATACAACACAGTCTGTAAACTGAACTAACACTTCACTGGTGTGCATGCTCCAAACACACAAAACATCTATGTATTTTTTTGTACATATTGTGTGGCTTGTACTTGGCCTTGGGTGTTACTTGAGCATAGAAAATACCTCCCTTTGTGATCCCTTTCTTGCCTATTTGACTTTCTTCGTAATGGACTAAAGTAATCTTGCAAAAATATGAACTTATCTACCTGTGCCAATAGCAAATTGTCTTTTTAAGTCTTGTTTTCCTTATATTTACCAAAGAGCATGCAACTGTACCTCTCAGCAACTTTGCTAGTGGGATCTGAGCAGTAGACATTTTCAGTCTCAGAGGCAGTCTTTTTGTAAGAGCAAGTGGTCTCGTCACGACGTCCGTAGTTAGCACCGTAGACAAATATGACCTGACCATCATCTGTTAAAAAGATGAAGAATTGGCAAGGCAGAGAGGACAGAAATGCAGTTTAGAAGTAGGCAACCAAAGAAGCAAGTCGTGAAATACTGAGATTAGTGTTCAGATACAGTGGAAATGCAATCGTGCTAACTGTTATCACATTAATATTCCATAAATGAAAAAAATGTAATCTTACCACAATACAAATGTGCCAAAGAGTGCTCGCATGTAACAAGATGAACTGTCGAAGTAACATGAATGACATCACATTAGACACCACACTATAAAACGTCCAGCTGTGTTTCACTGTTTCATGCAGACATGTGACTGACTTGCTGGGAAACAGGTGTAGTTGGTTTCCAGATATTTGTAGATGCCATGGCAGGGATCGGAGGTACGAACAACATTTGTGTTAAATTCACACACCCTCCTGCCGTTACACCTATAGGAAAAACCGTAAGAGCATGTTTTCAACACAAACCTAACACTAGTTTCTGGTGTTAATAGAATACTATAGTAATTTGGACTAATATCAGAGACTTTACTATTTAATCCCCAAACAACTGCAATATATTGTGTGAAACGAAGACTCGAGTGTTTGAGATACCACTCATGTTAATATACAGTATAATATAATAATAAATGCAAAGGAGTGAGCAGTTTATAAGTCTCTCAAAATGTTCGACTTGATCCAAACCAGTCTGGCCTTTGACACGGTGAACCACCCAATTCTTCTGTTCACCCTATCTGAACTAGGCACCGATGGTACAGCGTGGTATGACAGCAGCCACATCAAGAATACATTGTGCAAAATGTATATTTTTTACTCTGTCGCTGTTCATGTTATGTGTACCTTCTCTTGAGGATTTCCACTGTGCCATTTTGAGAGCACTCCGTGTTGGCAAGCTGTTCTACAGATCTGCCCTCACTGCAGGTCTCGCTGTTTGCACGTCCGTACATTGCTGCCTCCACATTGATCACTCCCATATCTGTTACACACCGAGGTAGACAATAAGAAACCAAACCATGGGGAAAGTGTTCTTCTAAAGATTTAGAGTTTAATATATTTGATTACATAAACATAAAAATGTTTTCTTTCATAGTAAACTTTAAAAGTCAAAGCCTCTGTATGTATAGGTTTGTGGTTGTGAAAAGATGGGGATGGGGGACTCTCTGCCATTGGTGCGTATAGAGAGTGGATACTTTATCTGAAAGACAATGTGGCGCAGTTCAGTCATACCACAGCTCAGGCGCTGGACATTTTGGACGTCGGCACAGGTGATAACTCTCTCTGCGGAAACAACTAAAATAACAAATATGAAAATTCAAGTTGAAGTGTGTTCATGCCACAGCCTGTGTAAATAAAATAAATGCAAGCATTCTCTACCACATTCACTCAGATATTTACCTGCTGTCATGACGAAATATATTGCTGCCCGCACTGGAAAAGAAATATCATTGTCACACTGTGTCAGCCAAATATTAGCACAACTTACAAGGTCTTGCGTTAAATAATTAAAAATAAAAGCACAAATGTTACTAATAACAGTAACGATGGCTCTGTTCTATTTAAGCATCCCAGTAAGTCATGACAATGTGACAGTGAGAGCATCATAGCACGTAAATCATGTAAATTGACCTAATTAATGTTATTAGTAACACCTGTGCTTTTGCTGCTATGATGACATGTCAAAAAGTCTGCTGTGCAAAAGCTGTGAATATATGTCAAAGAATAATTTCCATTATTCACCTTTCTCTTACCTGTAACTCAGACATTCAACATGTGATTGTACATAAAAAAAGGTACCGTAAATCGTCCCACACCACTAAGTTCTAGCCCAGTCAATTTTCTTTATGATATAATGAGTAAACTGACCCCAAATCTTAACAAAACTCAGAAACAGTCAGATGAGGAGTACCTAATCTCTAAAAAAAAATCATGTCGTTGGGCCACTTAATAAAGGAGGAGAGGTAGATTTACATTCTCTCAAAATAACCATTTTAGCTATAACCATACAAAACATTAAAGCCTTCTCATATGCAGTTTTAGGGAGCTTTCAACAACCCAAAACTGTCATATAAGTAAATGAAATATTTCCACCTATCATTTTTCTTTACTTCAGGGTAAAACCACATATTATGAGTCAGGGTCCTCTCACCTGATTTCCATTTGTCACCAATATCAAAAACTGATGAGAAGTTTCTAGTAAATCTGGTCTTTGAAATTGTAATGTGATGCATGACCTTAAACAGTACTAGAGGAAGTTTGGCATTAATGGAACCATCTTTGTTCCTCTCTATCCCCTCATCCCAAACCTCATCATGATATTAGATGTTTAAAATGCAATCATTGAAATGTTAAAGGTAATAATGTCAAACTGAAAATGACACTGCTTAACAGAATGTCTTATTGGCAGGTAAGTAGAAAAAATACGATGATTATTATAAATAAGAAAACATTTAATCAATCAGGTGTGCGACTGTTTTTATGGCAATTCCGCTCATAAACTGAGATATCTGTTACTCCTAGCGTCCCGTTTATGTGCCTGAAAATTTAAAGTGCAACAAGGTTTGTACAATCATAGGCACACACAGTCTCAAAGATGACGCCACCCAGCACCCTGTAACTCTAAACAGATATTAAAGCTTTTAGTAGGAGAAATCTCACTTTTTTTTATATGAACCCATATAATTGTTAGTTGTGTACTCACACAGTGTGGTGCAGAGTCTGAAGCGAAGCATGGTTTTAGAAGATCCCGTCTGAGGTGAACAGTAGGACTGATGGTGGCTGGAACAGACACACGTGTATTTATTGTGCTCGATCAGGAACTGTCTTTGTGTGAAAGATAATAGCTTGACCTTGTGCAATTGGCTCTTATCCATATATGTAAAATGTGAACACACAATTAAAGCCAGAATTTAATTTCCTGAACACTCTAATGCATCTGGTGTTGTTTTTTTGTCTGGACTTTCAGAAAGACCTAGAAACACCAGACACTGAGAGTCACTGCAGTGGAGCTTAACCGGAATCTTTTTATACTCATGATTTAATGGGATTCATGAAGCTTTGCTTGTGCACATTTCTTTAGATTTTGGAAGAAAATTATTCGCACAATAGCAAAATACCTCATTTCAAACTAACAGAAGACACGTGCTGCTTTCACCCGATGTCATCTGGGATTGGCTCAAGCCCCACCGCAACCCTGCACACAGGATAAGCGGTTGACGATGGATGGATGGATGGGTGGATGGATGGGTGGATGGATGGGTGGATGGATGGATGGATGGATGGGCGGATGGATGGATGGACGGATGGATGGGTGGATGGGTGGATGGATGGATGGGTGGTTGGATGGATGGATGGGTGGGTGGATGGGTGGATGGATGGGTGGATGGATGGATGGATGGATGGGCGGATGGATGGATGGATGGATGGGTGGATGGGTGGATGGGTGGATGGATGGATGGGTGGGTGGATGGGTGGATGGATGGGTGGATGGATGGATGGATGGATGGGCGGATGGATGGATGGATGGATGGATGGGCGGATGGATGGGTGGATGGGTGGGTGGTTGGATGGATGGATGGATGGGTGGGTGGATGGATGGGTGGATGGGTGGATGGGTGGATGGATGGGTGGATGGATGGATGGATGGATGGGCGGATGGATGGGTGGATGGGTGGATGGATGGATGGATGGATGGATGGATGTTGTGATTTCAGTTTCTACTTGAGTGATAACAGGATCTGCAAAAATCAGATAAAAGATTGACTTCAGATGAATATTTAAGTTTAAAGTTTATTAAAGTGTAAAATCACCAGCTGTGTGGTCCCAGTACACTTTACAGAAAACAGAGACACATAGAATTTGCAGAAAAAGAAACACATAAGAAACACACATTAAAAAACAACAATAAAATAGACAATTATAAAAGCAACTTGCTCTCATTTCGCATCTGTTAAATGTTCACCTGCGGTAATATTTGTTCTTGTAGTGTACTTAATTAGCATATATCATGGTTATCAACAGTTGAGTCAAAAAACATTATGAATGGAAGTTTCCACTCACATCTTAAAATGCTTGATTTGAAAGAGAATGTATTCTAATTTTTATTGTAATTAATTAATTATATTAACTCCTCCCTGATCTTTTATTCATTTCTGTCTGAGGGATGTTTCTCTGTTTTCTATGACTCACTCTGTATTGAGTGTTTTGTCAGAGTGATTGTTATTTTGGATGCTGTAACTCTGTGCTCTCTCCCATATGCACGTCATCTGATTGAGCTCCTCTGACCTGTGGAACTCCTCAAGGATCAATCCTGGGACCTTACTTATTCTCCCTTCACGTCCTTTATGGCTGCAAATCTTATCCTTTCTATGTTGATGTCCATCTTTATGCATTTGTGAAATCTATGAAACTTTCAAATTTGGCTACTTTAAATAATTTTCTGAAGAGAGAGAAGATTTGTGCCTGGCTGTCTCGTCATTTTCTGTAGTTACAGCAGTAAATCACAACAAAGCTTTTGTCTCCTAAATTTGATAAAAAAATTTGACATCAGCACTTTGATTCCCAGTGTATCTCATGCCAGTAATTCAGTCTTCAGGGTTGTTTTTTGCCAAATTACTTTGTTCTTCTTCCAAAAGCTCGAACAAATCATCTAGTGTTTTATCTCCTCAAGTTTCAACAAATGTAAAACACTGTATTCTTGTTTAAGCCAATGTTTTTAAATGGTTAAATTGCATTAATTTTATCCAATCAAACTTTATTTGTAAAGCACATTTAAAAACAACTAGGTAGACCAAAGTGCTCTACATTGACATGAATCAAATAATCAATATCCAATCAATAAATCCATACAAAACAAACATGACCATAAAATGGCAACATACAACTCTCAAACTGGGTCAAAAGCCAAGGAGTAGAGGTGAGTTTTTGGTGCTGGAAGGCTGGAGGCTAGCCAAGACACGAAGAGGCAATTCATTCCACAGGGGTTGCAACTGAGAAGCTTGATCCCCCCTGTTCTTGAGCCCTGTTATAAGGACAACAAGGAGTAACTGGTCTGCTCACTTTAATGACCTTGAAGGAGCAGCTTTAATAGATCAGCAACAGGCTGGAGCTAGCCAATGAAAGCCTTTAAAAACAAAAAATAACTAGGAATAGCCAATATTATAATAGACTGCTGCTCCTCTCAGCTCCCAGGCTTCTTCAGTTTCTGTTTGCCTGTATGTTTCGCCTGGTTCACCAAAGACAAACTGCTCTACCTGTTCAGTCTGTGCTCTGAGACTGAATATCTGCCGTGCCTCATGGGATTGTCATGTTATTATCATTTTGGAATTGATAGCCAGTTGAATACAAGCCACTGGAGTCAGGTTCAGGTTTGCTAGATCTAATGAATAAATACTGAATGCAAATTCACAAAGAATGGATTGCTGCTACTGATAGCACCATGAACTGTGCATCCCTTGCAACCACTATCTGCCCCGTCTTAGGGTACATAATGTTTTGCAGTTGAGTGCAATATGCCCTTGTTTTGTTTCTGTTTAATATATATCTGCAATTTTCTGTAAATGTCTGTAATGCAGCTGCAAGAACAAAATTTGCCACTCATGTCTTCAAATGTTTGGTTTGAAAGAAACGCATTCTAATTCTAGCTAATTGAATTACATATTAACTCCGCTTTCAGTCGTTTCTATCTGCGGGATTTTTCACATTTTTCTATGATTCACTGTGTAATGAGTGTTTGTTAATTGGGATGATATGACTGTGTACCATCATGCATCTGGGTGCAGACAGCTGTTTTCTCTCTGCTCTGTGCTGGACTGGTACCGTGTGCAATAAAATTCAAGAATAAGTTATTTCTGGAAGCAGAAAACAACAGTAATAGTGTTGTAAAACACTGTATTTTTGTTTAAGCCAAGAAGCTGCAGCACAATTAAAATTGGCTGGCTTCACTAAATAGATAAAGGCAATTTTTTGGGAGACAGGCTTGTGCTCTGAAACACATACAAAGCAATCTTAAATGCAGACAGATAAAATAGTTATTGGTACACATTTAGCTTTCCTAATGTAATTCTAAATGTATTTTTTAAAATTTACTGTAAAAACTAGGTATAGCCAATATTTTAATAGACTGCTGCTCCTCTCAGTTCCCAGGCTTCTTCAGTTTCCCTGTTTGTCTGTATGTATGTTTTGAATGGTTTGCTAAAGACTTCAAACTGCTCCAACCTCTTTAGTCTTTGCCCTGAGACTGGATGTCTGCCACACCTCATGGGATTGTCATGTTACTATCATTTTGGAATTGATAGCCAGTTGAATAGGAGCCACTGGAGTCAGGTCTGGTTTGTTTTTCACTATAAACACATACTGCCCTAGATTGAAATGAATAAATATTGAATGGAAAATTCACAAAAAAATGGGTTGTGGCTGCTGATAGCACCGTAAATAGTGCACTTGCAACAGCTGTCTCCCCTGTCTAGCTATCCGATCCACAAAAGATATTGTACAGGGCCCGGATTTTTGTGCTACACCCTTTGTTCTGATTTGTTCTTAAAGTGTACTGGAGTAGTTAAACAACATTTGAGTCAAGAATTTTATAAATGCAGCTGCAAGAACAAAACTTTCCACTCAAATCTGAAAATGTTGAATTTTAAAGAGAACATGTTCTAATTATAATATAATTAATATCTAATTATCTATTAACTCCTTATCTTTCATTTATTTATATCTGTAGGACGTCTCTCGTTTTTCCATGACTCTATCTGTATTGAGTGTTTTGTCAGAGTGTTTTTTATTTGGGATGCTGTGCGCTCCCCCTCATGCCCTCTAGGCGGACAGCTCTTTTCTCTACTCTGTGCTGGAGAGGTACATTGTGTGCAATACAACTCAAGATTAAGATATTTCTACAAGCAGAAAACAACAGTAATACAAAATGGATGTTCTCATGTCCTTATACCCTTGTGACTTTCTCCTTAGTTGCTTGTGTGACCATAAATGCTCAGATTAGTGAAGTCTGATGTGAACAGTGTGTCAGGGAGCCAATTTTACATTTAATTTTGATGCCTGCTTTGTCTGACATGTGTATTGCATCAAAAGGCGAACACTGTTAAAAAATAAAACATATAACCAGACAACAAAAACAATAGTACAAACATTTGTATTATAATTAACATTTGATAAATAAAGATAATAAACTATTATCATGTGCTATAGAACTAAAATGCTGCTTTTACCACAATCAGACTGCAACAGGCAGCAGATTTTAGAGACAGACTGCTTCAGACAGACTGAAATAACTATAGCAGGTGTGTTCTCAGAAAATACAAGAGAGCACAGTGCACATCTGAGCTAAGGTTTACTATAAGACAAATAAAATAAAGCACATTTATGACAGAGAATCTGATGTGAGTGCAGAGAATCCTATGCAGGACTTGTTTTGGAAAACTTGAGGCAATGTTTTTGTCAGGATGACTGGAGACAATTGGCACAAATGGTATGCTTTCCCAATGCTCTTTTGACATGAGAACCTGGAATGCAGTGGTTGTCAAAAACAAAACAAAAACAAAGACTAAAAACAAACGAGGCATAACCTGATTGGGGCAGACATGGGAGCAAAATCCTGGTTGGCTCCACTGAAGAGTTAATTGGCCAAAAAGAGTGCAAACAATATGGATTTCTTTTGTTGGGAAAGAAACAAAGCCACTGCAGCAAAGAAACACAGAATGAAAAAAAACTGTCAAACAGAACAACAAATATCAAAAGAGGAGAAAAAGAAGGAAAAACAGAAATTCCAAAGACGATTTAAGACCCAGAGTTATTAACAGTTTAATAATAATATAAATAATTATTTGGTAACCAGAAAAATTCTCATTAGATTCACATAGACTGCGATGGACTGGCCTGTCCAGGGTGTACCCCGCCTTTCGCCCAAGCTGGGATAGGCTCCAGCCCCGCGACCCTGTACGCAGGATAAGCGGTTGGCGATGGATGGATGGATTCACACAGAAAAACAGCTTTAGGTAAAGGTCTTTCTTAATTTCAAAACAAAAAAATAGCCAAGTAATTGGCCTGATACACATTGTATAATGTTAATATGAGCAAATATGGTAAAATAGCTTGATGAAAATGCTTCTACAAAGATGCATCCATGTTGACTGGATGTAGCTAACATTTAACACACTGTTAAATGTGTGTTAAATGTTAGCTACTGTAGAAACATGGCGGTGCAACATGGCAATTTCCACGTAAATGGACGTGTATGTAGGTGAAAATGGCTTATTCTAATGTAATAAAAACATAACATTATGTAAGGTCTTTATACATCACCGAAAACAAAGTTATGGACCTTCTGTTGCATTTCTGTCAATTCATCCTCCTAAATATTACACACTGAACCTTTAAATCAGTTGGCTTCATCCTCCAGGCAACCTGGAAATCTTTCCCAAATTTCATGGAAATCCGTAAGTGCATCCAATAGTTGTTGAGACATTTTACCGGGGAATCAACCAGCCAGTCAGTGGACCGACAGACGCGCATTGCCATCCTGCCATATTTAGAAACTGAATTGTATTTGGCATTTGTAATGTATAAAGTTTCTGTTTTTCTGTAGACCTAAAAACATGATAATAAGGCAAGACAATGGCTGAATTAATTAAAGGTTTCCTAACTGAAGAATTAGAGCCATACGGGGCTGACTCTATCTTACCAACAAAGGGACTCCCAGTGTTTTCATGTTAAAGTTCCCTAAATACCTAAATGCTACCGGGGACCCCGATTTGGTATGATCATGGAGATGTTTATCTCATGATAGTGTTTTAATTGTTTAGGATATTGGAAATATTTTTTGAAATAGTGTGTGTTGATCTGAGGTGACTGAAATACACATTTTACTAAATTTCAAATTTTATGGAGACCCACGGTGGCAGTGTGGGGAAGTAAAAGACTCAAGAGAGGGCATCTGTGAGATCTCAAGTATTTTGTGTAGTACAGTACAATAATGTTTAACTTGCAGTGTCTATCAGTCTCACATAATGTAATTCAGTGCTAGCACAGGCAGCAACACTAGCACACTTATGATGCCAACAGATTCTATGTTAATTCTAACATAGTGTAATACATATGTTATTTGTATAATTTTCCTCCAACTTTCAGAAAGGTGTCAATGCTAATACTACTGGTGGGTGAAGATTAATGTGTGTCACTACTGAGAGAAGTACTTCAGGCTGGGACAGCCCTTTATTACAGAATGGTTATGCCCTCACCAATATGTTAAGGAACTGTCTATGAGCACAAGCCGAATGTGTTTTGTTGCTGTGCTTGCAGTATTGTTCCAGTGGCTATCCGTCCAGTGGACTCTAACCACTGGAACAGTATGTACACATTATTAGATTTAGACATGACATATGGTGGTGAAAATGTCAGACGACTCACTCAATCACTCATTACTGCATTAAAGTAACTGTAGCACAGTGAATGCTACCAGCTGGATGAAGCATCTGTAGAAAATAGCTGTATAAATGGGCAGAAGATCAGTCAAAGAATATGAAATGCTTCTACATTCAGTCACTTCTTAACAAAATCAGTGCATTAAAGAGACCTGAAATGAGAGTCACCAAAGTATTTTATATAGATTTGCAGAGTACACATTGAACATTATGTTGATTGTCCACTCTTGAAAATGTACAGCTGCTATGTGTTGATAAGACAGCAAGGATATCAAAAACAATTAAAGTTAAAAACCTTAATTGAAAAACAGCAAGACACGACAAACAACAGAAATGTACAGTAAGACATGATTAAGCCACTAAAAAGTACAACCACAATTAAGCAAATTCATTCACTTTGCAACTCTGCCAGAGACATAAGCCCAAGAAATTTTACTCCATACCATACATACATAGCATTCCCTGAAAGTGAAACTAAGAAGTGTTAAATGAACTCTTCGTTTATGGCTGGCTTTGAAAATAGAGAAGTTTGCGGAGGAAGTTAAAGGAACCAGGCATTTGCTTGTAGAGCCCTTTTGCAGAGATTTGGGAGACTTCATTGTTGACCTGGAAATAAGGACAGTCAATAATCAGATGTGTCTATGTTTAAATTAAAAAGCTCTAAATGGTCAAGGGAATTTAAAAAAAGAGCCCCAGTTACTTTTGTTACAATAAGTAGTACAATAAGAAGCTCACCATCATCAACATTGTGGACAAGTCATGGGTAGCAGCATTTTCCTCAAGAATATAGTCCAGTGTCTCGACATACCAGGAACCCGACTGGGTGTCTCTCCAAGACACGTAACCTGTATTTGTCACATTGTCAAAGGGGCATTAGGAAGATTGCAAGTCAAGTCTATCTATAGCTCTGACTTGACAAGTGTGTTATTAATCAAAATAAACACAGACGCATGAATGCAACACAAAGACATTGAGACACAAACACACCAGGAAAAGTAGAGTAGGACACCAGAATGTCACTCGGGGTGGGCAGTGTGGCTCTGGCGTCCGGTTCATCGGACATGCTCAGAGAGTCACTGCTGGACGACATTGGAATGGCGTCCATCTGATCATCAGTCCCACCGATGGATGGTTGGACCTCATTAGGCGACACCTCAAATCCTGTGTCTTTTTCACCTCAAGGACAAAAACAAATGTTGCCCTATGAGACCACTTTAAGTGCATGCATAAGCTTTAAATGTTGTAGGATTGTTAGTTTGAGTTATTCAACAGTGTGTTAAATGTTAGCTACCTCCTCCACAGGCCTGGATGAAGAAAAGTTTGGGTTTGCTCTGTAACGATGGACAATGCTGGCCATTGAGGTAGTTTGTGATGTGCTGAACTGGGACATACTGTCCGTCCACACCATACACAGCACCAGGGAAGCGGCTGTGACTCACCTATAAACATAAATGTGAGCATACATTAGGTGTTACGGGTAATCTGGGTCTGAACTTGAGTAGGTCAGAGATGTAGCATTTGATAGGAAAATGAAAACATGTCTTACCTCAGCCCCATGGGACAGTATGATGACAACACAGCAGTTCTTAAAGTGTACTGGAGTAGTTAAACAACATTTGAGTCAAGAATTTTATAAATGCAGCTGCAAGAACAAAACTTTCCACTCAAATCTGAAAATGTTGAATTTTAAAGAGAACATGTTCTAATTATAATATAATTAATATCTAATTATCTATTAACTCCTTATCTTTCATTTATTTATATCTGTAGGACGTCTCTCGTTTTTCCATGACTCTATCTGTATTGAGTGTTTTGTCAGAGTGTTTTTTATTTGGGATGCTGTGCGCTCCCCCTCATGCCCTCTAGGCGGACAGCTCTTTTCTCTACTCTGTGCTGGAGAGGTACATTGTGTGCAATACAACTCAAGATTAAGATATTTCTACAAGCAGAAAACAACAGTAATACAAAATGGATGTTCTCATGTCCTTATACCCTTGTGACTTTCTCCTTAGTTGCTTGTGTGACCATAAATGCTCAGATTAGTGAAGTCTGATGTGAACAGTGTGTCAGGGAGCCAATTTTACATTTAATTTTGATGCCTGCTTTGTCTGACATGTGTATTGCATCAAAAGGCGAACACTGTTAAAAAATAAAACATATAACCAGACAACAAAAACAATAGTACAAACATTTGTATTATAATTAACATTTGATAAATAAAGATAATAAACTATTATCATGTGCTATAGAACTAAAATGCTGCTTTTACCACAATCAGACTGCAACAGGCAGCAGATTTTAGAGACAGACTGCTTCAGACAGACTGAAATAACTATAGCAGGTGTGTTCTCAGAAAATACAAGAGAGCACAGTGCACATCTGAGCTAAGGTTTACTATAAGACAAATAAAATAAAGCACATTTATGACAGAGAATCTGATGTGAGTGCAGAGAATCCTATGCAGGACTTGTTTTGGAAAACTTGAGGCAATGTTTTTGTCAGGATGACTGGAGACAATTGGCACAAATGGTATGCTTTCCCAATGCTCTTTTGACATGAGAACCTGGAATGCAGTGGTTGTCAAAAACAAAACAAAAACAAAGACTAAAAACAAACGAGGCATAACCTGATTGGGGCAGACATGGGAGCAAAATCCTGGTTGGCTCCACTGAAGAGTTAATTGGCCAAAAAGAGTGCAAACAATATGGATTTCTTTTGTTGGGAAAGAAACAAAGCCACTGCAGCAAAGAAACACAGAATGAAAAAAAACTGTCAAACAGAACAACAAATATCAAAAGAGGAGAAAAAGAAGGAAAAACAGAAATTCCAAAGACGATTTAAGACCCAGAGTTATTAACAGTTTAATAATAATATAAATAATTATTTGGTAACCAGAAAAATTCTCATTAGATTCACATAGACTGCGATGGACTGGCCTGTCCAGGGTGTACCCCGCCTTTCGCCCAAGCTGGGATAGGCTCCAGCCCCGCGACCCTGTACGCAGGATAAGCGGTTGGCGATGGATGGATGGATTCACACAGAAAAACAGCTTTAGGTAAAGGTCTTTCTTAATTTCAAAACAAAAAATAGCCAAGTAATTGGCCTGATACACATTGTATAATGTTAATATGAGCAAATATGGTAAAATAGCTTGATGAAAATGCTTCTACAAAGATGCATCCATGTTGACTGGATGTAGCTAACATTTAACACACTGTTAAATGTGTGTTAAATGTTAGCTACTGTAGAAACATGGCGGTGCAACATGGCAATTTCCACGTAAATGGACGTGTATGTAGGTGAAAATGGCTTATTCTAATGTAATAAAAACATAACATTATGTAAGGTCTTTATACATCACCGAAAACAAAGTTATGGACCTTCTGTTGCATTTCTGTCAATTCATCCTCCTAAATATTACACACTGAACCTTTAAATCAGTTGGCTTCATCCTCCAGGCAACCTGGAAATCTTTCCCAAATTTCATGGAAATCCGTAAGTGCATCCAATAGTTGTTGAGACATTTTACCGGGGAATCAACCAGCCAGTCAGTGGACCGACAGACGCGCATTGCCATCCTGCCATATTTAGAAACTGAATTGTATTTGGCATTTGTAATGTATAAAGTTTCTGTTTTTCTGTAGACCTAAAAACATGATAATAAGGCAAGACAATGGCTGAATTAATTAAAGGTTTCCTAACTGAAGAATTAGAGCCATACGGGGCTGACTCTATCTTACCAACAAAGGGACTCCCAGTGTTTTCATGTTAAAGTTCCCTAAATACCTAAATGCTACCGGGGACCCCGATTTGGTATGATCATGGAGATGTTTATCTCATGATAGTGTTTTAATTGTTTAGGATATTGGAAATATTTTTTGAAATAGTGTGTGTTGATCTGAGGTGACTGAAATACACATTTTACTAAATTTCAAATTTTATGGAGACCCACGGTGGCAGTGTGGGGAAGTAAAAGACTCAAGAGAGGGCATCTGTGAGATCTCAAGTATTTTGTGTAGTACAGTACAATAATGTTTAACTTGCAGTGTCTATCAGTCTCACATAATGTAATTCAGTGCTAGCACAGGCAGCAACACTAGCACACTTATGATGCCAACAGATTCTATGTTAATTCTAACATAGTGTAATACATATGTTATTTGTATAATTTTCCTCCAACTTTCAGAAAGGTGTCAATGCTAATACTACTGGTGGGTGAAGATTAATGTGTGTCACTACTGAGAGAAGTACTTCAGGCTGGGACAGCCCTTTATTACAGAATGGTTATGCCCTCACCAATATGTTAAGGAACTGTCTATGAGCACAAGCCGAATGTGTTTTGTTGCTGTGCTTGCAGTATTGTTCCAGTGGCTATCCGTCCAGTGGACTCTAACCACTGGAACAGTATGTACACATTATTAGATTTAGACATGACATATGGTGGTGAAAATGTCAGACGACTCACTCAATCACTCATTACTGCATTAAAGTAACTGTAGCACAGTGAATGCTACCAGCTGGATGAAGCATCTGTAGAAAATAGCTGTATAAATGGGCAGAAGATCAGTCAAAGAATATGAAATGCTTCTACATTCAGTCACTTCTTAACAAAATCAGTGCATTAAAGAGACCTGAAATGAGAGTCACCAAAGTATTTTATATAGATTTGCAGAGTACACATTGAACATTATGTTGATTGTCCACTCTTGAAAATGTACAGCTGCTATGTGTTGATAAGACAGCAAGGATATCAAAAACAATTAAAGTTAAAAACCTTAATTGAAAAACAGCAAGACACGACAAACAACAGAAATGTACAGTAAGACATGATTAAGCCACTAAAAAGTACAACCACAATTAAGCAAATTCATTCACTTTGCAACTCTGCCAGAGACATAAGCCCAAGAAATTTTACTCCATACCATACATACATAGCATTCCCTGAAAGTGAAACTAAGAAGTGTTAAATGAACTCTTCGTTTATGGCTGGCTTTGAAAATAGAGAAGTTTGCGGAGGAAGTTAAAGGAACCAGGCATTTGCTTGTAGAGCCCTTTTGCAGAGATTTGGGAGACTTCATTGTTGACCTGGAAATAAGGACAGTCAATAATCAGATGTGTCTATGTTTAAATTAAAAAGCTCTAAATGGTCAAGGGAATTTAAAAAAAGAGCCCCAGTTACTTTTGTTACAATAAGTAGTACAATAAGAAGCTCACCATCATCAACATTGTGGACAAGTCATGGGTAGCAGCATTTTCCTCAAGAATATAGTCCAGTGTCTCGACATACCAGGAACCCGACTGGGTGTCTCTCCAAGACACGTAACCTGTATTTGTCACATTGTCAAAGGGGCATTAGGAAGATTGCAAGTCAAGTCTATCTATAGCTCTGACTTGACAAGTGTGTTATTAATCAAAATAAACACAGACGCATGAATGCAACACAAAGACATTGAGACACAAACACACCAGGAAAAGTAGAGTAGGACACCAGAATGTCACTCGGGGTGGGCAGTGTGGCTCTGGCGTCCGGTTCATCGGACATGCTCAGAGAGTCACTGCTGGACGACATTGGAATGGCGTCCATCTGATCATCAGTCCCACCGATGGATGGTTGGACCTCATTAGGCGACACCTCAAATCCTGTGTCTTTTTCACCTCAAGGACAAAAACAAATGTTGCCCTATGAGACCACTTTAAGTGCATGCATAAGCTTTAAATGTTGTAGGATTGTTAGTTTGAGTTATTCAACAGTGTGTTAAATGTTAGCTACCTCCTCCACAGGCCTGGATGAAGAAAAGTTTGGGTTTGCTCTGTAACGATGGACAATGCTGGCCATTGAGGTAGTTTGTGATGTGCTGAACTGGGACATACTGTCCGTCCACACCATACACAGCACCAGGGAAGCGGCTGTGACTCACCTATAAACATAAATGTGAGCATACATTAGGTGTTACGGGTAATCTGGGTCTGAACTTGAGTAGGTCAGAGATGTAGCATTTGATAGGAAAATGAAAACATGTCTTACCTCAGCCCCATGGGACAGTATGATGACAACACAGCAGTCATATTGTGAATGGTCCTTCTTAGACAAAACTGACAGTGCATGTTTGATTTGCTGAAACGCAGAGATAATTGTTTTACAAACGTTACAACCAAAGCGCTCAAAGCGTTACACGTGGTTTTCACAAAGTAAGAAACGAGTCTTACCTTTTGCTTCAGGTTGGACTTAACGTCCACAATAAAGTTCAGTTTCTTGAATCTTCTCTCCAGCTTGTCACAGTCTATGTTGGACCCTTCGCGATTGCTCTGCTCGCTCTGAGGTTCAAACTCCACGTTGTTTATGATGAGGCAATGTCCGCATGGGCTGGCATCCATTTTGTAGCACTGACACACACATACACAGACAAAGGAAACAGAATAAGATGCGCATCATTTAACAAAGCACTGACAATTTTCCTCTACAGCACCTTTGTCTTTCTGATGTTGAGTGCATCCTTACCTGAATACTATCCTGTCGAGTTCTGCCTTGGGGACTTGGTCTTATGTACTCCCTTTCAGGTGCTGTGACATAAGCATCAATATGTGCTAAGCATTAAGGACCTTACCAGACTGTTACCAATATGTACAAATAAATCACATAGCTTACATGGACTGGGAGTAGTATGGGGTCTCTGTACTGGATAGACAGGGACATCATCTTTTCTTTGCTTATCAACATCCATTGGAGAGGCTATAAGAGAAACAAAGAGCACATACATGAGCAACACATTACACCAAAGTCTCCACATGACAAGACCAGAGAGTACAGAAATCTTTATAGTAATCATTTGCCTACATTGGCTATTTTTACAGTTTTAATATTCGTGAAATATACCATTGTATTAGCACACTTACAGATTGGGAGGGGCAAGACAACAGGGTGAACAACCTGAGTGGGTGCTGCAGGCTGTGGTTGAACTGCTGGAGCTCCATTCTGCAGGAGCTCTGCCAAACTGTGCTGACCCGTCTCCTGAAGGCATTCCAGAAATAATGGAAAGGCCCGACTCCCACGGGTCTCTAAGTCCCGGACTAACTGTCTGGCCTGGTCTCGTCTGGTCCCAGAGCTCTGACAGGACAAACAGTAACAGGTGTGTACAAGCAACTAATTTTCTCTGAGCGTTCACAACCACCCCACCACAAACAACACCTGAACCTGAAACCCAATGCCGTGACCTAAACAGCTGTCTTACCCGTATGTCTTCGATCATGTCCTGGGTGAAAATTTCCTTTTCAAGAAGGCCATCGTAGAGATTTAATGGGTCCAAGTCTCTCACGAGATTGGTCCTGTTGCGCTGAAGAATCTTCCGATGTATTTCCTCCATTCTCCAATACTAACAACATCCACGAGGGAGACAAAGAGGCATAGTAAAATCTGTCGCTAACACATTTTGTTACGATTACAGTCAGTCGGTGTGTAAAGATCCCACTCCTTTGTAAAAGGGAATTGTATCTTGTTCCTGTTCAAGAGTCAGAAGTTACCTTTCATTTCTCTTATTTGTGCTCGGTTGCAGTAGCCAGTTCCTTGTTTACATCAGCGTTGTCAGTGATTGGTCCACTGAGAGAGCAGAAAGACAAAAAAAAAACTAAGTGCGTTTGATTTTAATGCCCGCGCGCCGCTGCCACACGGCCATCATACGGTGAAGCATTCACACGAAAAAACCGCGGCGCGACGAACAACAAAACCAAGCACACACAAACGAAAAACAAAATGTCACCATATACTCAATCTCCCGAAATGCATTTCGACACTGGCCTCCCCCCCCCCTTCTTCTCCTGCTTCGCAACAGCAGGTTAAGAGCTTCCCCTGGAGGAACTGCAGGATGCTGCTGAACACACCCTTTGCATTTCGCTGTCTCTTCACAACAGCGTTAAGCAACAAGATGAAGAACATCAAAGCCACCAAATATGTGGCGTAGAGCCGGTTGACTGCTTCTGCTTGAGGTGACTGGGAATAAAGCGTTAACGTTAGAGCTGTTGGCGGTGAGACAGCTTACTTAGCCACTGTAGCAACGCAAACCCTAGTGAAAAAACTGCATGAACGTTTTTTATCTTCGAGGAATAACGTTAATGTCACAGCCCAGTTACATGCCAGCAGTATTATGATATTGTAATGTCCGTTTCTGTATTAATTAGCTGACTCATATTACCCAGCTTGCCTAGCTTCTGTGGTTAGCATGCTGTAACTTTAATGCCATTTTGTCTTCATCATTTTGCATCCTTACAAGGCTAGTGTCAGTATGGAGGAAAAGCTGTTTCAGATGTGCTAGTCAGCTCAAGGCTGTGTCATGATTCCAGGTCTGATCATTCCTCAGATTGAATCCACTTTAACCTGATGGTTCTTCTGATGTGTTAAAGGTATCTGTGATGGCAGGGTCAAAGATGTCTGTGCAGCTGGCTGTTGTGGTGGTCCTCTCAGTGCTGCTGACAGGAGCAACCCACGCTGGGCCTGAGATGGACCCATACAAAATCTTAGGCGTAACCAGGAGTGCCAGCCAGGCTGAGATCAAGAAAGTCTATAAGCGTCTTGCAAAAGAATGGTAAATATTTGCCCAGGACAGAGACCTGTTTTTATAGAAGTCATTCAAGTATTAATGAGCGTCTTCTTCTCAAGGCATCCTGACAAAAACAAAAATCCAGGTGCTGAGGACATGTTCATCAAGATTACCAAGTCTTATGAGGTTAGTATTTTTTGAAAATGGAATTCATCAATATATTAATAACCTTTTGTATCATGTGGGATGTGTATGTAAGCTGTGATAAAAGCCAGTTAGGTATGCTTGAGAGGAAGATTTCTGCCATACTGACATTTGTTCTACCCAAAATCTAGATCCTGTCCAGTGAGGACAAACGTGCCAATTATGACCGTTACGGGCAGACAGATGACACCCAGCCATACGGCAGTGGTCGAAATGGTCATCGTCACGACAGCTTTTACTTTGACGAGTCCTTCTTCAACTTTCCCTTCAACAGCAAGAACCACAGGGACTTTGCTGACAGCAAGTACATATTGCACTTTAACCAGTATGTGAACGACGTGGTGCCTGACAGCTACAAGAGGCCATACCTGATAAAGATCACCTCTGACTGGTGCTTCAGCTGCATCCACATCGAGCCTGTCTGGAAAGAGGTGGTGCAGGAGATGGAGACTCTAGGTTTGGAATGAAGCTATAAATCAGTCAAAGTTATGCAGCAGCCCTGCATAGGGCGAGTTGAAAAGACTGATCTGTGCATGTCTGTTGACATCCTGTCTTTGCAGGTGTGGGAATAGGTGTTGTGGATGTTGGCTATGAGAGACGGTTAGCCAATCATCTTGGTGCTCATCGCACCCCATCAATACTTGGTGTCATCAACGGCAAAATTACATTTTTTCATTACGCTGTAGCAAAGGAGCACCTGAGGCAGTTTGTTGAAGACCTTCTTCCTCAGAGACTTGTGGAGCGGGTAAATATCTGCCTGTCTTGTGATAAACATTGCATATGCATGCAGTGCATTACTAGTAAGCATGACTAAAAAGTTGCTTTCTATGTAAAATGTAGACAGATGGAACAGATTTATAACGGAGACATTTTGCATTTTCTGTATTTCAGGTCACAGACAAGAATGACCTGCAGTTCTTGAACAGCTGGCATGAGCTCAACAGGCCACACGTGCTCCTGTTCGACCAAGTGCCTGTAGTCCCTCTGCTATACAAAGTAGGCTCTTGCTTTGCTGGTTTTTATGTGAAATGTATCTCAGGTGCCGCTGACAGTAATTGCATCACTAACACAGCTCTCTGCATCTCCATAGCTGACAGCGTTTGCTTATAAGGACTACTTGCAGTTTGGCTATGTGGACCAGGGCCTTGCAGAGACTGCCAATCTGCAGAAACAGTTTAATATTAACACGTACGCTCCAACCATGCTGGTCTTCAAAGAGAACATTGACAAGCCCGCTGACATTATCCAGGTAAATCACAGAAGCAGGGAGCTTGAGAAAAGAAAGTAGTTTCACTTTCTTTTTGACTGGTTTGATGTAATTATTCACTGAAATGTCACCTCATACTTTGTCTTTGTTGTTATGTTTGTTCTCTGCAGGCTAAAGGAATGAAAAAGCAGATTATTGATGAGTTCATGTCAAACAATAAATTTCTGCTTGTGCCACGGCTCGTCAACCAGAAGCTCTTTGATGAGCTCTGTCCTGTCAAACAGTTCCACAGACGCAGGAAGTAAGCAATTCAAATATGAGACCAAACTCAATTCGTTTTTTGATGTAATTTATTTCAGGTAGTTTGCATTCAATGAGTCACTTTAATGTCTTTCCTTCCCCCATCAGATTCTGTGTCCTGCTGATCACAGGTGATGAAGAGACCTTTTCTTTAGCAAACCAGGTGTTTCTCTCATTTGCCTCTACCAATACCAAGGAAGTTGTGAGGTTTGCCTATGTGTACCATCGGCTACAGCAACCTCTGTGCGACATTCTCATGCAGAACAAGGACAGTGCACAGTCACCACACAGGTACACTCATACGTGTCCTAACACTTCAGCTGCCAGTTCCACTGTGAATCTACCTCATATATGGAGATTTGAGAATTGTTGGGTATTAATTCAGTATATTGTTTGAATAATGTATGTAATGTAATGCACATATTTTCCAGACAAAGTAATGATTTCAAGGATTATTCCTCACTGCCATAACAAACAGCTAGGGACATTTGTAAGAAAAACAACGCACCCCTGCCTTTATAAATGATCCACTTTTATGTTGTAAAGAAGTCTTATGAAAAGACATTTGACTTCATAAGTCATACTCCTATAAAAAGTGTTATTATTCGTTTTTTTACTCAGGTGGTGATCCTGGAGAGGCGTAATGCTGCAGGGAAGGCCTTGTTCAAGCCAGTGACGGCCTGGAACGGCAGCGAGGAAGACAGGCAGCGTCTTCTGGAGGAGCTGGAGCGACTTCAGAAGGACCCGTCCATCCTCATCCATGACGCCGTGCTGCCTGAGCTCAACAACGAGTTTGCTTCTGTATGTTCTTTGTGTAAAAACAGTGGGTTTGAGCAATGCTTATCTGTGCACCCAGTATTCTTTATTAACCAAGTGTTTGGTAAATATCACGCGCCAGTCCTGTTACTAAATGTCTCACTCTGTAGATGTTTGTAATCCGATGGATCTTTGCATCTTATGATTACCTCTCTGAAGTCATCGACGATATTCTGCATAACAACTGGTAGGTAGAAATCTCTAACTGATGTTTAATTTGAGATTTGAGAAGTAATTCCACATATATGTAAGAATCAGACATTAAAGATGAACATTTTCTGAAGTAAAAAAAAAAAAAAATTGCACTACAACAGTATTTAATTTGCGTGCAAGCTTCCTTCCACCTCACTGCTGAGATGCAAATACAGTGTGTCTTGTTGCACTAAGACATCTGTGATGATTTGCAGGCGTGAGATGATGCCTCTTCTGTCCCTCATCTTCTCTGCCTTGTTCATCTTGTTTGGAACCGTGGTCATCCAGGCCTTCAGGTTAGTTGCTTTACCAAACACGTTTTCACTAGACCACCAAAAGTGTTAAAGATAGCAACATCACATTTTCCTGGGATTAGTGTAAGCCTAAGTATAAAGGAACCTAAAGACTGGCCAAAGAAAAAAGTAATAATGCCATTTATTTTACTCTTCTACGCTTCTCATTTGGGGAAAACATTTTTTTGTTTGTTTGTTTTCCAGTGACTCAAGTGACGATAAGCAGACTAAACCAAAGGCAAAAGATGGAACAAAAGCAGAAAATGGATCACCGGGGCGTAGTACTTCAAGGCAAGAATACACTTATAAT
>NW_024041259.1:0-35118 GCF_014851395.1 Micropterus salmoides
TGTAGTTTTCAGTGTTGATGAATACTAATGAAGTTTCACTGATATTTCCCTGAGATACAGGGATTGAATCTGGAATAAAATGTTTCTTTCAGTGCTTGTATGAATGCAGCAACATGAACTGAATCTGCCCACCTTTAGCATCCTCAGCAGTCTTTCTGTGCGTCTGTGTGTCCAGACCTCCAGCTGAAGGCTGACGAGTTGAACCAGACTCTCTCGGGAGATGGAACTCCAGACAAAAGCCTGAAGGAGATGAAGGAGATCCAGGCTATGCTAGCCGAGATGAGAAAAGAAACGACAGCTGGGAGGGAAGAAAAGCATTGCTGAGGAGGAGATGGAGTATGGCCACACACACACACACACACCACACACAGTCATGTATCTTACTCCCACACACAAAAAAACACAGATTTTGAGAAAATGTAGCAAATAGACCAGTCACACCACACACATGATGAGCATGCACATACATGATGAGCAGAGCATAGGTGTAATTTTTTGATAAACGGAGTGTAAACATGCAAGAATAGTGTTGGAGACAGGAAGAAAGAAACATGTTTGCTGTTGAACTTTTTAGTTTTTTGTGTTTGTAGAGTTTTTGAATGTTTTTGTCTTAAGGGTTGTTTTTGTTTATCCCTTTTAAGTCTTGTTAGTTGATTTGACCAGAATCCCCATTCCCCTCATAGCTGTTTGCATGGAACCACACTTTTTTTCACTAACTTGTTTTGCTTTTTATATTTATTTCTGTGTTTTCACACATACCTGTATGCTAAAGCATTCACCTTGTGTGTCTTAGATTGCCTGCTGGGATTCAGTCCCACTTTTCCATGGTCTGGCTTGTTGTTCTGCAACACTAGAGTAGTCAGAAGTGGAATATGCATACAATTCACCTTAATAACTTTGTAAAAACACTTTTTGAAAACTCTTACATGCATACTATAGAAAATTGTAAACTCTATTATGAGTGCAACTTATTTACACTAGCAAAATTACAATTTCTTTCCTCCAGATCATGTTACTGTCATGTGTAAAAAAATTTCTCAGCATATTTCAATACATGTTACACGTTTTTAGATAATTTTAAGTATTTTTCCTAGTCTTTCATGCCACCGAAGGCTTCTGTTAGTTTTTTTTTAATGAAAATTAATCATTAGCGCCTGATACTTGAGTTGTGTAGTGCATTGATATAAACAACAGTCCGTGCAGAGTGAAGAATTGCTTAAAAAGTATGCACTGTGTTAGGTGTTACTCATACTGATTATGTAACTTTGACAAAAAAATGAATGCAGATTTGATGTTTACTAGAAGTCTTTAAGAGTCAATCAGAGTCTGATTGATTTTCATATCACACAGAAATGAATAGAGCTCAGTGGATGTCTGGAGTGTTAGAAAAAATATAACAACACAGGATTGTTTGCAAAATGGCTAGCAGTGATGTAGAGCATACATGATATGTAGTACAGTAAGGTTAAATAATGGAAACCCGCTGGTCCTTAAATTTCTTTCTTTGATTTATTGATTTCTTTCTTTGTTGAGTACATATCTTCAGTTGAGCAGACATCTGATCGCCACATATCCTAAAGCCATGAAGTTTTGCTGATGTTTTAACCAAGTGTTTCTCTCTCTCTCTCTCTCTCTCTCTCGCGCGCTCTCTCTCTCTCTCTCTCTCTCTCTCTCTCTCAAGGCATTTAATGGAATTAGTAATCTACTCTCTTCACTACCCCTCCCTGTCTGTCTCTTTCAGCAGTAAATGTTGACGAGGTCGATAAGTTAATTAAAAATACTGGATTGCCGAAGGGGTAGAAACAGAGAGAGCATACAAAGAATGTGAAGGAAAGTCGCAGTGGGAGAGGAGAACAACTGACAGATGGACAGAGAGTTGTAGTTGGAGAGAGTATGAGAAAAAGAGAGACAAAGAGAAATTGCTACTGCCACTGAATGACTTGTCTGTCAGTCTGTGGTTGATTATTTGACTAAAGCCTGAGGGGAGGTTTCAGCCAGAGCAGCAGAGAAAAACACAAGCATCAACAAATGTTAAAGAGATGCTTCAGCAAAATGAACAAAGCTGGCACCGTTATGAGTTTCATATTTTCCCATATTTATTTTCAGTATGTTGATGGTCTAAAAAGTTTGCGTACATGACTTTTCATTCATATACTGTATTTCATATATATATATATATATACTGTCTGTTAATAGGCAGTAGGGTAACACCCCTCCCATTTGTTTTTACTTAGTTATTTCTGTTTTCTTCATGCTAATCCCCACAGGGTTCATTAAAGTTTCATCAGACCCAATCATTACCTTGCATAGATCCCCAAAACTGTGTGAAATTGTCCTCTGAGTGATGTCAAGTGGAGGACACTAGATTCTTGTTGCCTTAATTAATGCTGAAGGTGAAAAATCAGAGTCATTAAGGGACGCTATGGTAAACATATGGTTATTAAACTGTTTTAAAATAGTTCCAAAGTGAGATTGCCTTCTAAAAAATGCCAAAGCAAAATGTAACGAGTAAATTTGGAATGAACTAAAGGCTGTATTGCAAACCTTGATGGTGGATCAAATAAAGCGAAGCATTCAAGATAGTTCAGCCAATCAACCTGAGTCAGGCACCACAACCACATGGCATGCTGTTTTCAGGGTAACATATATCTAGAGGACCATTTTCATAGTGGCAGTGTACCTAAAGGTTCAGTGTGTAATATGTAGGAGGTTCTATTGACAGAAATGCACTGTAACAGGTCCCCTTACATTGAAGTTGCCATGTTGCGCACCATGTTTCTACAGTAGCCCAAATGGACAAATAGCTCTACAAAGCCTGAATACACACAAGGTAGAAAAACAATAACAAGTAGTACAAATTTGGACAATATGAGGACCACACGTATGATTAAGGACAAGAGCCGACAGAGCGTGTTGGCCACTTTAGTTTCTCATTCTCACTTGGAAAGGGAGGGGGGAGCAGTGAGTGATGGTGTATTCATGTGGTGTCGGAATAATCAGAATCTTTTTTTCATCCTTAAATTTTAATTGCAAAACTGAAATAAAGTGTACATGGGACATAAAGAAGTGTACAGAACTTTGATTTTGATTATCACATATTGCGTATATACATATTTTGCCCACATGTAATCTGTAATATGGTTAGAATTGTTAGTTTGCTGTCCATGTAATAATTATAATACATTTTATTTCTATAGCGCTTTTCAGGGCACTCAGACACTTTACAGTAAAACCAGAAGTTATGTACATTTAAAACAGACTAAAAAACATAAATAGCAAAATATAAAATATATGAACAGTAGGTAAAAACATGTGGTGCGGAAATACATAAGAGCGAAAGGGCGACCATATCAATAAAAAACAGCAGCAGGTGCAATATAAAATTATTTGAGGTTAAAAGCTAATCTAAAAGGTGGGTCTTGATAAGTGATTTGAAAGAGTCCATGTCGCTGCTATCGGATGTGTATGGGTAAGGAGTTCCATAGGGAGGGGGCTGTGATGGTGAAAGCTCTGTTGCCCCAGGTACGGTGCTTGGTCCTTTTTTGTGGGGACAGGAGGTTAGTGTCAGAGGAGCGGAGGTTACGGGAGGGATTGTGGTGGTGGAGCAGGTCTGTGAGATTGGAAGGGGCCTTTTTATGGAGGGCTTTATGTGTGAGGAGGAGGATTTTGTATTGAATGCGTTGGGGAACGGGGAGCCTGTGAAGATTCTGGAGGACAAGGGTATTGTGGTCATGGGTGTGTGTGGGTGAGGAGGCGGGCAGCAGAGTTTTGGATATATTGAAGTTTATTTAGGGCTTTGGCAGGTGAACCATAAAGGATGCTATTGCAGCAGTCAATTCTGGATGGAATGAAGGCGTGGGTCAGGGTTTCGGCAGCAGAGAAGGTGTGGATGGGCGGAGACGGGCAATGTTTTTGAGGTGAAAGAAGGCAGTCCTGTTGACATGATGGATGCGGTGATCAAAAGTGAGGTTGTCAAAGATGACTCCAAGGTTGCGGATGTGTGGGGATCGATACAAGGTGGAGTTGTTGATGGAAAGGCTGAAGTTGTTGGTGTTTTTTGTGAGTGATTTGGGGCCGATGATGGTCATGTCAAATTTATTGTAATTGAGTTGTAAGAAGTTGGTTTGCATCCAGGTTTGTATGTTGGTGAGGTAGTTGGTCAGAGTTGCAGAGGTAACTGTGGTGATGGTTTGATGGAGATGTAGATCTGGATGTCATCGGCGTAGCAGTGGAAGTGGAGACCATATCTACGTATGATATTACCAAGTGGCAGGATGTAAATGATGAATAGGAGAGGACCAAGCATTGAACCTTGGGGGGGACACCTTCTGACAAAGGAGCAGTGGAGGTGCAGTTATTGATGTTGATTGACTGTTGTCTGTTGGTGAGGTAAGAGCGGAGTCAGGAGAGTGCGGTGCCAGTAATATTGTAGCGTGAACTAAATGTCTGCGTGTTGTTTATATGCTCTGATAATGCTAATCCAACAAACCTTTGTAGTAGCGTCCATGTTGATTCACATTCCGACTATAGAGCACATGAACACACACTGAAGTCGGAAGAAAGACATTCATAACTCGGGACCATCTGAGGAGCATGTGAATGCAACGTGAGCCACTGGTTGCAATTTGCAACTCTCACCACTAGATGCCACTAAAACGTACACACTGAACCTTTAAGGGGTGGGTTATGTTAGCAAAGAAGTAGTTTGTACAACATGTGGTCCGATCACATGGGAAGGCAGAAGTATTTATATGCTGTTGGACACACTCAATGGCGGCTTGAAAAGTCTGCCCTCATAGAAAGGTGCAAGTTGTTATGATCGTTGGAATGTAGGGGTAACAGCGCAGTGTTGCACTCAGATGTGCACAAAGTGGCAAAAATAGTGTGTAAAGAATAGAAAAAAGTTTACCAATTGCTGCATGAGATGGTTGTCAGTGTCAGAAAGTTACAGAAATTGTACGCAGCCTCTCCTATTCATATGTTGGAAATATGTGGGGGGGAGGGGCTGTTTGACCATGTAACACGCATTTCTGATGGCATATACTAGCCCCTTAAACCAGCAGAGCTCTGCTTATTCCTTTGCTGCATGCCTGCTGCCACACTACTTTCCCTTAGGTGGAAAATTATTATGCTCCTCACTCCTAGCTGTGCTTAGTCAGGTGTCTCCTTGTGGAAAGTGAGGGGGTCAGAGCCAAGATGCCAAATATGAACGCTGTTATATTCACATAACACATTCCATGTGAGTTGGCTGACTTGACTATAGTTAGGGTGATAACGGCAAAACAAAGCTGTGAATAATAGATGTAATGCCCCTTTAACAAAGCTTACCTCAGCTTTGGGTATTTGTTGCTTTAAACTGAATGCATACTGGATGTGATGAATAATGTATGCCTTTGAATATCTTCATCCGACACACTGATAAGGCCCATGTCTGCAGTGGTTAGGTTTTAGTTATCCTTTAGAGTCTCGCTCTCCACCAATTTTATCCGTTGCTGTTATTGATATAGCGTGCCATGCTACAGCATACATTAGCACATGTTGCTTCGCCCGCCCACCCAGTCACATGCAAACACACACACGTTAGTGAAATGATATTTGAAATGTTTTACACTGCCACTATTTAATCCAACTTAGCCTGAGGGGTCAATACAAGAAAATCGGAAATTTCATTCCAGCATTTCAATATTCAGTCATATGGAGTGATTATTGTCTTCGCACTTGCACGGGCTCTGTCATGCATCACAATAACTCTCCACTTCTCTCCTCTCCTCTGTGAATTGTCGCATTCACATATACTAACTTGTTCTATGGTTCCACTTTTGTAAGCCATGAATAACACTGTGTTAAATGACCAAAATTTAAATGTAAATATCCTAATGCATCCCTTCCTTCTTCCAGCCTAGCAGAGGAGTTGTTTCAGAAAGTGAAAAGGTTATTTGGCGACCCTCATCAGGCTACAGAAGACCTGAAAGCAGAGGTAATTCATTTCTAATCTTTACCCCTTTTGTCTTCAATGTCCCTAAAATAATGATTTTAACTTAATGTGCCCCCATCTGCTTCAATAGATAAAAGAGAAGCTCTCAGACCATGAGGAGAAGCTCCAGGAGGCCCAGGATCTACTCCAGGAGGCCCAGGAAAAGATGAGGCAGACTGGCTCACTGGCTGAACAAAACCAAGCTAACCTCACAGCCCTAGAGGTAGAGATACCACAAACTCTCCCATGCCTACGCAGACAAATAATTTTTATTCCCATGATTTGCTCAATCGTGTGTAGTGGACTTTTGTTAGACTTCTACTATGACAAAAAATTAATGGCAAATGAACACAATATTTCATTTATGGAAGTGAATATTTCAGTCTATTTAGACTTTCTTGTGCTAAAGAAAGACATGCAGCAAGTCCATGCCACCGAGGGTGAAGGGTTTTAAACAAATGCCACGTAGTAAGTAAAGTTATTGAGCATAGCCTGCTAGCTAATTCAAGCAGACAACTTAAGTCACGCTGCTACATTCACATGTGACATACTCGTACTCATACTTTTCTAACGCAACCTTTAGATTAGATTTTATTTGTCCTTTTCAGGAAATTTGTTTCCACCATCTATACCTACGTACATTACCTCACATATAAACAACATGAACATACTACATAACAACATACTGTACATTTTATACACAAATTGACACCCAAACCAGAAATACTTTTTACTTAGCAGAAAGAAGAATGTGTTGAGAGGATGACTAATGTTGTGTACTATTATGTGTGCTTTCCGTAAAATGGCTTTCTGTTGAGATCAGAGAGGTTGGGGGCATTATTTGTGATGCGTGTAAGTTTGTTCCTACAGGGAGCGTGTTGAAATAACAAATTGAACAGTAAAGAAGGATTTGCAGTAAATAGGTCTATCTTAGCTGACCCGGTCTATTTGTTCTACTCTTTCGGTCTGCTTAAACAGATGCTGCTACAATGCTTACATATATAGTCTTTCATCAGCCTTGCACATCAAACAAGCTGGTTGATTGATTCCTGCCAGGAAGCTCATTTGAAACTGACTGAACATGTAAAAGTTATACTTCCATAGGAGTATTAAAAAAAACAGTAAATGTGAACATCTCTGACAACTGCACGTCTGTTGACGTGCTGATGGACAAGCACGTTCCAAGTGTTTTCTTTGGGTGTGAAAAGGTAACACCAGACCTTAACTGTCTATACTCTTCTGTCTATATATGTTTTTATGTTAATATAATCCATGTGAGTAGGATGATTTATATGACATTAGTTTTGAAGTGAGTAACACCTGTTGAGTAATGGATTACTGTTTTGTAGGTATTGAGACTATAAAAAAGAGCATTTAAAATTTTGGGGTTGGTCTCCTGAAATGAAAAAGTCATAAAACTCCAAAAGAAAGGAAAGTCAGGAAGTTTATTATACGTGTCCTAGAGGAAGCATTCTGCTGTGATCACTCTATTTTTCTTTTTCTTTCTTTCTTTCTTTCTTTTTTTAATATCCATCTTTGTCACTCCCTGACCCTGCAGTCTTTCCCTCTATAAATAAAAACTTTATGCAGTGAAGGAAGTGGAATACGCACACAACACACTGGGGTTATACAGACGTTTTTAGAACTAGTCTGTACAGAAAATAATGATTTCCCTGAAAGATTGCTCTGTCATTATTATGGGAGACAAAGTTTCAATTTAGAATGGACTTCAGCGAACTGACCAAAACATCCACTTCTTTGCTACTGGTTTGCATCGGCATATCTATCCATTATGGATTAAAAACTTCACGAAATTATGTTTTGCAGTCATACTCATTTTGAGGCATTTTTTATACAAATAGAATGACAAAGACAGGCTTTGTCCATGAAATCCACCACATCATCACCAGGCGCTCATTGTGGTTGTATGTTCATTAAAACTGTAATGATTAATTAATTAGTTTGGAATCAGAAAACTGATCAGCAGCTATTTAGATTATTGATAAATCGTTTAATTTTTCATGAAAAAAGACCAAATCTTACCTAGTTTCTAGTTTCTTTAGTCTGAAGTGTTTTAATTTTCTGCTTTTCGTTGTCTTATGTAATATTGAATTGAAGATCTTTAGGTTTTGGATTGTTGGTCAGACAAAACAGGCAATTTGATGACATCATCTGGAGCACACTGTAGTGGAAAATATTGTATTATATTATTACTAATATGTGACATTTTATAGACCAAGTGATAAATCGAATTGTCGAGAGAACAATCATCATATTAATCTGTAATGAAAAGAATCATTAGTTCAACCCTCATGTTCATACTTTGGCGCATGAGAATGATGTTCAGCTATTTATCCTTGTTTGTTTTTTTCCAGAGGAAGCGCTCTGCAGTAAGCGGAGTGAAACAGGAAGCACAGGATGTCCTAGGCGAAGGAGAACATCTCCTGGATGAGGCAAACCAGCTATTTGTCAACATCAACAAGGAGATAGAGGTACTAAAGTCAACCTTCTGCCTGAGGTCAACTTTGTGTCTTTCAGTTACAGGAAAGAGGAGTCTGTAGGAGTAGAAGAATATCTCTCTGTGTTTTGACTTTGTCTCAAATAATTGTATTGGCATTTAATACATAAGTACTACCTGAAATAATTAGCAAGGATATTGCCATGGACATGTTAACATGGCAGCAGTAAATACTAACAATGCAATGTGAAAAGAGCTTCTGATTTCTGTCTGTAGGACTTGGAGGAGATGCAAAGAGATCTGGGCCCTCTTCATGACTCGCTGGATAATAAAGTCAGTCGCCTCACCGATGGTTTAAGTGATGGCCGTCTGGCTAATAAGGTGCACGATGCAGAGGAACACGCTAAGCAGTTGAATGAATCTGCTGCCATTTTGGATGGGTAAATATGAACACATTTGTACATGTTCACACCTAGGTAAAAACATGTAGGATCTAGATGGGGCTGAAACTAGCAGATGGATATGTTCTGATGACTGTTGGCTCTTGTAACTGTTTTTCTACTGCTATTTTTCTTATTGTCTAATTGACACAAAAATTACAACATGTATTTTTAACAAAATAACTGTTATAAGTTCCCTAGAAGCAACACTGCTTCACTCCGAAACATAGTGCATCAGGGAAGTACACTTACCTTCTCTTCGGACCATGACCAAACGACTCCCGTGAAACTGAAGCAAACAAATCCGCCCCTAGAGTGTAGTGCGTCTCCAAACGAACTAACCACACGCGCACCGGTGACTAATCATCTGGTCAACCACGTGCCAAACAAACTTTTCAATGAATTACTCAAACAAACTAAATAACCTACAACTTAACCCGATGGACGAGCCCCCATTTGTCATAATCTGGCTTTTGTACCGTGACAAATATGGGGACACACCATGTTGAAAGTATAACAAAATAATTTATTTTTACCAAATAATGAGCAATAAATCTAAATAGAACATAAAGTAAAGAATGTAGACCCTAATGTAACACCGGCTGCTCCACCAAATGACCCAGCAGACTAGCCCTGATTGACCCCAACTCTTAACAAACTTTATGAGGACAGAGTTAGTGCGCAGAGGTCCATTCAAACCAGCACTGGATTTTTGTAGAAGGCAGTTTGTTTACATGGCTTACGACTCAGGCAGGATGGCCACATAGCATAATTTTGCTATGTGGAGGTCAGGACTGGCTCTCTCAGGAGTGTTCTGCATATGGGTTTTCATTACTTAACAAAATGTGCATGTAACATATTAAAAGGGAAATAACATATTGACATCTGTTTCTCTCTTTTGTCCTTGCAGCATTTTGGCTGAAGCTAAAAATCTGTCCTTCAATGCAACAGCTGCCTTCAAGGCCTACAGCAATATTAAAACAAATGTCGATGCAGCGGAGAAAGAGGCAAAGGCAGCTAAACAGAGGGCAAGTGAGGCACTGGCTTTGGTAAATAGACACATATACCAATACACAGAAACACATATACACAACTATTGACTAAATTCAAATAGTAATTTCTTACCTCTGTTCAGAATAGCTGTTTCCTTCAGGGTTTAATGAAGACACATATTATGTGTAATTCACTATGAGAAAAACATCCTGTGCCCAATTAGTCTCCTTTTCCATGTTTTCCAGTAATTTCTCTAGTACAGAAGTGTCTAGAACAGCAAATATTCTCCACTGAACTATATTGTAGTTGTTGTTGTTGTTGTTGTTGTTGTTATTATTATTATTATTATGCTATATGTGATCAAGTACAAACAAGTACAAGCATTCTAGCTATTCAGATTATGAAAGTGTATTTTATGCACAAGAGGGGTGGGGGTGTGTGTGTGAGAGAGTGAGTGAGTGATCGGGCTTGTGTGTGTGTGTGTGTGTGTGTGTGTGTGAGATCGGGCTTGTGTGTGTGTGTGTGTGTGTGTGTGTGTATGTGTGAGATCGGGCTTGTGTGTGTGTGTGTGTGTGAGATCGGGCTTGTGTGTGTTTGTGTGTGTCTTGCATGCAGTAACACTAATGTAAGCTTGGGCTCCCCATTAGTCATGGCTGAGAGATCAAAGCACTTCTCTGTCCCTCTTCTTCCTTCTCTTTTCCCCTCTCCTCCTTTCATTATCATGACCACACACACCTGAAATCTCCTTTTTCCTTCCTCTTTCCTCCTTTTATTTCTTAATTTATTCATTTTTTTTCTTTTTCAACTCTTTTTTCCCTGTTCTTGTCCTTGTTTCACACTTTTTCACATTCCTTTTTAGTGCACTCTCCATTTTCACATTCCTTTTTAGTGCACTCTCCATTCGTTTACTTTTGTCTTGGATACATTACTCGTCTTTGATTTTCTTTTACGCTTTATTCCATCATAGTTTCTTTTCCTCTCTATTCTTTTTATTTTTTTGTCCTGTGTGCCAATTCATTTATTTGCAGTTTTATTCTTTCAACATTTTCTTTTCTACTCATCCCCCTTGTTTGTTTTTTCCACCTATGTGTCTTTTCTTTATTTATTTCTTTTTTTTCTTTTCCTTTGCCAAGAAATAGGTAAATGGCAGAAGAAGAAATGGTTAAAGAGATAGGGAAAAGAAGCAGAGAGGGGCTGAAGGTGGAGAATGAATATGAGGAGGTGTTAAGTCTGCTGAATACCTTTTTTTCAGAATATCATTTAGCAATGCAAAGTAGTGGCGCTTTGATCTTACAGAAGTTAGTATGCAGATTACTGCACCTTTTTATGTGTCACAAAACATATTTCATGTGTGGGATCTAAATTATTCTGGAAGCATTTTAGTGAAGGAATGCTAAGTCACAGCTTTTGCATTGTCGCTCTGTGTGTGTGTGTGTGTGTGTGTGTGTGTGTGTAGGCTTTAGGTCCTGAGTTCCCAGTAAAGGAAGCAGCTCAAGGTGCCCTTCAGAAGAGTCACAAACTGCTAAACCAAGCCAAACAACTTCAAAATGATGTGAAAGGTAACCATGAGTATGTGTGTGGATGTACAATATATTGCAAACAGAAAAACTATATATTGTATAAAATGAACAGTATAATGATATAGGTAGACTACTAATTGTTGTACAAGGAGCTGTGGTCTATAAATGGATTATAGTAATGATATAAATATGTATTACATACAAGTGTTGAGTTTTATTCATTTGAAATACTTTATCTGCTTTTAATGTCACTCTCTGTCTGCCTCTCTTTGACTTACTTTCGCTCACTCTTCCCCATTTGGGAGGTGAGGAAAGTATTTTTATTAGTAGGTAGCCTTGGCTTCAAATCAAACCGTCATCATCATCGTGTGTGTGTGTGTGTGTGTAATAGAGAATGCAGATAGTGTGGCCGGACTGAAGAGCAGAGTTAAAGCTGCCAGAGACAAAACCAAAGACCTGCTGAAAGCTGTCAACGGAACCATGGCAACGCTCAACGCTATCCCCAATGGTATGATTTCACAAATACACAGTCTAGGTGCATGTGCGTGGGAGAGAGATAAAGGGAGAGTGGATCAATATCATTGTGCTGATAGAGGTCAGTTGCTCTGGTAAACTCAACTTGACACATGTCAGTACTCCCAGAAACACACACAGCCCCATAGAAGTGCAATGCAGTGATAGCGAAGTTCTTGAACCACAGTGATACACACGGTTGAGTTTGGATCAACACACAGAAAACCGTTAAATTTAGCTACTGCAGATTAGAAATGGATAACCTACAGGCTTGACACAAAATGTTAAATTCAAATCTAAGTGAATAAGTTTAAAATAACACAGTAATGTTAACAGCAGTATTCAGATTACTGGAAAGATTAAATGATTGTTAATAGTGAAATAATTATGTAGCGCATACCTGTGTGATGCAATGTCAGATCTGAATGATTTAGAATTAAAGTCTGGCTATACTACTGTGTTTGTGCATTACTGATCAATTCCACCATAAATGTTTTTATAAAAATAAGTTTAATCATATCCATCATTTTGACTGGAAATATATATCATTAGCAGCACAATGCATTAAGAACGCACAAAAGCATCTATTGGTCTATGCTATGCTGCAGCTAACGGTGATTTTAGCTTCTACAGATTATTTCATAGATTCATTGAGGCAACGTTTAAGAAGTACTTCTGCTTGATGGCGGCGCTCCCCCTCAACCCAAACTCACGGCCCAACCAGGCGGAGAACAACAAACACAAGTGTATATATTTACAGCTGAGGACTGCGGCTTACTTTTGCTAGCCTTCAACTCATCAATCAATCATGCTTTCAATTAAATGCTAATGTTGCTGTTACTGTTACCTTGTCTGTGGTCCGCTCCGTGGACTTGATGATAGACCGGGTGGTTTCAGATCAGATGCCGTCGTGCTGTTGCTGTAACATTAGACAACATAAGTTTTGTTTTACGGTGGACAGACTGTAACATTATGCTGTTGTGCTGTTGCTGCAACATTAGACGACGTAATTTTCGTTTTACGTTGGACAGGCTGTAACATTATGCCGTTGTACTGTTGCTGCAACATTAGACGACGTAAGTTTCGTTTTACGGTGGACGGACTGTAACATTATTTGTTGTACTGTTGCTGTAACGTTAGGCGACGTAAGTTTTGTTTTACGTTGGACAGACTGTAACATTAGTTGTGCTGTTGCTGTAACGTTAGGCGACGTAAGTTTTGTTTTACGGTTGACAGACTGTAACATTAGTTGTGCTGTTGCTGTAACGTTAGGCGACGTAAGTTTTGTTTTACGGTTGACAGACTGTAACATTAGTTGTACTGTTGCTGTAACGTTAGGCGACGTAAGTTTTGTTTTACGGTTGACAGACTGTAACATTAGTTGTGCTGTTGCTGTAACGTTAGGCGACGTAAGTTTTGTTTTACGGTGGACAGACTGTAACATTAGTTGTGCTGTTGCTGTAACGTTAGGCGACGTAAGTTTCGTTTTACGGTGGACAGACTGTAACATTAGTTGTACTGTTGCTGTAACGTTAGGCAACGTAAGTTTTGTTTTACGGTGGACAGACTGTAACATTATGTTGTTGTGCTGTTGCTGTAACATTAGGCGACGTAAGTTTCGTTTTACGTTGGACGGACTGTAACATTATGTTGTTGTGCTGTTGCTATAACGTTAGACAACATACATTTCGTTTTACGGTGGACAGACTGTAACATTACACCGTTATGCTGTTGCTGTAACGTTCGGCAACATAAATTTCATTTTACGGTAGACGGACTGTAACATTACAGTCGTTGTTTTCATTTAGCTTGAAATAATCCCATGCTTTGGACACTTTATTCTTCGTACCTCGCTATTTTCTCTCTTTTCCTCCACTTTGCAAACAGCGCAATAATCACGTCGTGTTCACACAGCGTAAGCGCAATGTGCGACAGTAATAAATGTCCGTGCGAAACAGTGTGCTATATAGTTATATAGATTAAACAAAGCGTCAATGCAAAGAATTTGCGTCAAAGTTTTTTAGTAATCAAATTAATCGATGAATAATTTCAGCCCTAATGCTATGATTAACAAATGTAATTTGACTGATTAATGTATGGCTATGTAATATTTGTGTGTCTGTTTTTTAAATTCTTTGACAGACACAGCAGCCAAGCTAGCAGCCACAAAGGCTGTAGCATCAGATGCTAACGCCACAGCCATAGACGTCCTGGAGCGCCTCGGGGATTTGAACCTGCGACTCCATGGCCTACAGACAAACTACAGCGAACTGGAGGACACTGTCAGTGCAGCCAATCAGATGATCCAGGACCCAGAGAAAAACAGTAAAGTTTACTAGTGGCTAGTTAGATAGTTACATAGTCTAGTAACAGTAGTTATCTGTAAAAGCAGCAGGAAAATCTTTTATTTTGGATATTCTAGTTAAAACGTTTTTGGCTCTTATAGCATTGGATAATTAAACTGAAGTCACTGAGAACTGTTACTGCAGAATGGTTGACTATTGAACTGCTTCTGACGCAATAGGTTTGTTTATTTCCTATTTTTCCTTTACTTACTTAATTTTGTGACTTACCTCCTAAACATCATAGTTTCATCAACAAAGTAATAACAAAACATTGAAACTCATAACACATAAATTGGTAAATTCAACCAAAACCTGATGTTTTTCTCCCTGTCTGTCTTTTTTTCAATTCCCACAGCCATCAGTATGTATATTTCACTTACCTTAATATTAGCACTTATGATTGCAAGTGGTGCACCAATGCAGTGTTATAATTACCAAGAGATGATAAGAGTAATGTTGCCTCCCTGCCAGTGCACATTTCTAAAAATTTGTAGGCTTTGCTTGTCTAAACCATTTGCTAGTTTAAATTACCATGTAAACACTGAATCACCAACAGCATTGTGTCAATGTGTTGTTTTGGGCTTAATCAAGTATCAGCAATGTTAAAATTATCTGATTTCAACAACAGTATTGGAGCACCACACATTAGTTTTATGTCCATCATCTTTAATCGCTTTACAGCAAACAGTAGTTGCTTCTGATAATGCCTCCGTTCCATTCTGCTCTGCTCGAGCATGAGAGCTCTGCACATGGCAAAGCATGGAACTATTCTCTTTCTTTCTGTCTGTTTCTTTTTCTTTCTATAAATAGTGTAGAAAATGTTCACTTTGAATGCTGAGCTACGCTAATTGTTTGGCTCTCTCTTGCTTATCCATCTTGCTCTTGCTCCATATTTCTCCTCCTTCTCTGAGTAATATTGGTGATTTCCACAGCTGCCATTATTTGTCTTCCTTTCCTCTCTCTTCACATCCTAGCTCTCCACGCTCCCTCAGCTATAATTTACTGTAAAGTGTATATAACTTCTGTACTGTTCTTTATCACTACTGTACTTTATCTCTGTCTTTTCAGTCCACGCTGCAGGAGCTAAAGTGAAGGATTTAGAGGATGAAGCTGACAGGCTGTTGGAGAAGCTGCAGCCA
Organism: Micropterus salmoides; assembly: GCF_014851395.1. Classification (NCBI taxonomy): domain Eukaryota; kingdom Metazoa; phylum Chordata; class Actinopteri; order Centrarchiformes; family Centrarchidae; genus Micropterus; species Micropterus salmoides. Next base: position 15,383 of record NW_024041259.1, read on the forward strand.
ATCAAAAAGCTGCAGGACAATTTGAGGCGAAACATATCACACATCAAGGAACTGATCAACCAAGCCAGGAAGCAAGCTAACTCAGTAAGTTGTACAACCTGATCATTTTTAAGGAGAGTTTAATTGTAGGACGACATAATCATGGTCTCGGCAACAGTTTTACAATAATTTATATATAATAATTTGTTATTAAATTTGAATGCTCATAAATAACTGTTACCTTTTGTATTACATTGTATTATGAAGTTAATGTCTTGTGCTGTTTTTATTTAATTTTTTTTTTTTATTTATGATGTACCCACAGATGCTAGTTATTTCTTTGTAAAATATTCTTCTTTTCTTTCAGAATGTAATTTACGAAAGCTATAATACAAAATCCTTCACATGGACACTTTCCTCATTTATCTTCTTTTTCTTCCTCTTTCCAGATCAAAGTATCAGTGTCATCAGGTGGTGACTGTCTTCGTAGTTACCGCCCCGATATCAGGAAAGGGAGGTACAACACCATCGTCCTTCATGTTAAAACCACCATACCTGATAACCTGCTCTTCTATCTGGGATCAGCTAAATATGTAAGTATGCTAGCACACATTAGCACAAATGGACAAATTTTTTACTATATAGACTGGGGCTGTGACTCAGGAGTTAGAGCGGGTTGCCCGTTAATCAGAAGGTCGGTGGGTTCAATCCCCGGCTCCTCCAGACTGCGTGTCGAAGTGTCCTTTGGCAAGATACTGAACCCTGAATCCGCCAGTATGCCTGTATGAATGTGTGTGAATGTTAGTGAAGTGTAGTGTAAAAGCGCTCTAAGTGGTCGAAAAAGATTAGAAAGGCTCTATACAAATACAGAGCATTTGACTGTTACAAGAGGTATATCGCTGTCACAATTACAGTAGTAGAAACACCTTGTCCTTTCAAATACATGCTCATTCACATGGATCTTTTCTGGAGGCGTATCTTAACTACCCAACTACAACCAGAGCTGCAATATGACTAGAAGTTTAACCCTAACCATAAACCACAACATTTTTAAAATGTTCTCACTTGGCAGGTGCATTTCAGGAGTTGGTCCTAACCAAAATAGACAACCCCATTACCAAGGGAGATGTCTTAACTGGGATATATCGTGTGTAGATACCTAAAGGTATCATTGTTCCATTTGTTTTTCTCATCAACATTTTCCTCATCATGCATTTGCATGATAATAATGTATTGACTGAACGGCAGTCTGTTTGAGTAACTAATATGTCTTTGGGAACTTCAACAGTTTTGAGTGTTTGAGTGACTAATATGTCTTTATGGCTTTGTTGAAAAGTGGTCAGACTTTGTCTATAAATGGCTCTGGTATTGCTGACCACATAGAAAATCCATTTGATGGTTTCACAATTTTTAATTGTTTCATATTAAAGCATTAATCATATTTAATACAAAGTTGAGGTGCTATATAATGTGCTGTATTTATTATACTTGAAAATGACTGAAAATGCACCCACACCACATACACACTCCTAGTGTGATATGTCTAAATATGAGAATAATTAATAGTTTTTGACACATACTCACTAACACACCTATAAACATAGTGCACTGTTGTTTTAAGGTACCACTGATAATCCCTAAATTTACATATGTGTGGCTACGTGTGTGTGTGTGTGTGAGTGTGTCTTAAGGAGCAGCAGCAATTAACAACAACTTTATGTTGCTATCTGCTTTAACCTGATTTCCCCTGAGAAATCTTTCCTTCATTTGACTGGGAAATCTCAAAAGTGCGTGTGTGTGTGTCTGTCTCACTAATATTGTCTAATAGAGAATAATTCAGTATGAATAGTAATGCTCTGTGTGTGTGTGTGTGTGTGTGTGTGTGTGTGTCCGTGCATGTGCGCACCTCTAACATTTCACTAATAGTGTGTAATGCTAGTTGAATAATAACGAGGCTGCCCTGTGATCTGTGCTAATGAATAATTGCCATTACCCTGGAGAGACTAGAAAGATAAGTGTGTGTGTACGTATGTGTCATTTGTGTCTTCAAATGTGACTCCCTAATAATCTCTAATTGTGCATAATACTATATGAATCATAATGCTGTGTGTGTGTGTGTGTGTGTGTGTGTGTGTGTGTGTGTGTACTTTAGAGACAGCATCCAGATGAGAGCATATGCTCAAAATTCTCTTATTAATTTTTTTGGCTCATACATAAGTAATAAGGCCATTAATCAAAATACAGCAAGATCCTGTGAAAATCCACTTATAGAGACAGATGGAGAAAACTTCAGCCTTTGTACCCTTAGAATAGACCAGAGCTGGGTGTGAAGTTGCTCCGCTCTTCACTCATTCACTATTCCCTGCATGATAAATACTCTATAAGGTTCTCTGTAGTAAGTAATAAATTGAGATTTGGACACTTGTTATTCATCATCATTTCACATCACTGCCAACAGTGTTGCATCTGAGTTCTGTCATCTCAGCAGCAAGGTCAAGGCTTTTGCATTTTACAATTTGCAACAAATAGTAGTGTAAAGGATATGGACGCTACTTTTGCATTGCAGAATTCTTCCTGATATTAAATAATTTGACTTAAGGTGACTGTTTCCCCTTCATTCTTTGGACATTTACATGGCATGACATTTACAATTTATGGTCAGAGGTGTACCTGACGACCTCTGGGTGAGACTTGTGAGGTCTGATAATAAGCCTTCTGATCTCTCCTGTATGAAACCAAAACTTGACCTATTTTACCTGCTGTCTGATTACAGTGCAGTCATTCACAGTCATACATGTTAATGTCAGACTGAAAAGCCTGAAGACAACTAAATTAAACCATGGTCCATTTTGAGAACCCCAACTTTATGGCAGTGCATAGCTTGGAGTATCCATTTCATACATGAACACAAACATGAAACGCTTTCTCATTCCATCTTCTCTATCTATCCTTCTGTCTCCTTCCTTTCTCTCTTTGGTTCCTTGACTATATTGACATGATGATTCATCAAGTAATATAGTGCTCAATGTCCATCCATCGTCTATACCCATGTCCAAATATCAGATTTTCAAAAATAGTTTATGTTCAGTATATTCAGCATGTGTCTTCTGTGTGTCTCAGGTTGATTTCCTGGCCTTGGAGATGCGTAAGGGGAAGGTAAATTTCCTTTGGGATGTAGGTTCAGGTGTTGGGAGGGTTGAATATCCCCATCACACCATCCATGATGGGAACTGGCACAGAATAGAGGCGTCTCGGTAAGACGTTTGCACACACATACATGCACATGCTTTTTTGTTTCTTTTATACTTGTGTTTGCTACAATGCAAGTATAATGTACATATAATATATGTAGTCACATCATTTCAACGTTGAAAAACAGAATGTTGAGTAGCATCATGATGATGCACAGCTCATGCACTTAAATCCCATTCAGGCAAACATACAGATATACACTCACCTAAAGGATTATTAGGAACACCTGTTCAATTTCTCATTAATGCAATTATCTAATCAACCAATCACATGGCAGTTGCTTCAATGCATTTAGGGGTGTGGTCCTGGTCAAGACAATCTCCTGAACTCCAAACTGAATGTCAGAATGGGAAAAAAGGTGATTTAAGCAATTTTGAGCGTGGCATGGTTGTTGGTGCCAGACGGGCCGGTCTGAGTATTTCACAATCTGCTCAGTTACTGGGATTTTCACGCACAACCATTTCTAGGGTTTACAAAGAATGGTGTGAAAAGGGAAAAACATCCAGTATGCGGCAGTCCTGTGGGCGAAAATGCCTTGTTGATGCTAGAGGTCAGAGGAGAATGGGCCGACTGATTCAAGCTGATAGAAGAGCAACTTTGACTGAAATAACGGTGTGGGGGATGTTTTCTTGGCACACTTTAGGCCCCTTAGTGCCAATTGGGCATCGTTTAAATGCCACGGCCTACCTGAGCATTGTTTCTGACCATGTCCATCCCTTTATGGCCACCATGTACCCGTCCTCTGATGGCTACTTCCAGCAGGATAATGCACCATGTCACAAAGCTCGAATCATTTCAAATTGGTTTCTTGAACATGACACTGAGTTCACTGTACTAAAATGGCCCCCACAGTCACCAGATCTCAACCCAATAGAGCATCTTTGGGATGTGGTGTAACGGGAGCTTCGTGCCCTGGATGTGCATCCCACAAATCTCCATCAACTGCAAGATGCGATTCAGCAGCTTGTTGAATCAATGCCACGTAGAATTAAGGCAGTTCTGAAGGCGAAAGGGGGTCAAACACAGTATTAGTATGGTGTTCCTAATAATCCTTTAGGTAAGTGTATATGCATATACAAACATGCACATGCAGAGAAATTAACCTATAATGTTAGTAGTGAGTGGCCTCACAAGGAGATCCATTGTAGAGCAAATGGATATATTCACTTGCTTACTTGCATACTGTATCTCCAGGTTCCACTCCATGATAAACATCAGCAACTTATTAGTAAGATGCACACACACACACAGTATTTATGATTATATTATTTATTAGTGAAAACTAAACTCCGTGATTCATTTTTTTAAATTGCGTTGAAATATGTCCAGACTTGAAACATTTATTAATTTTAATACTTTTTAATGATTATTTTGATCATTTTAAGCAGCTCTCTTTGCTTTTGACTTTCTATTACTTAAACATACATTATTTTGAGCTTGAGATGGAAACAAACACTGAGAGAAAGTGCTATATTGTCTCAGCATCAATAATTGATATACATTTTAGATACATTTTTATTACATTTTATAAATGTGAAAAAAGAAACTACATTTTAAATAGCCCTCACCATAACCTTATCTAACCAACAGTAACCAACAATAACTGCAAAAATAAACCAACCAGGACATCATTTAATTCATGCTACAGTGGAAAATATGTTGTTTCACTTGGGAAATCAAGAGTTTGCGGCCTTGGCAGCCTGTGGCACATCATACAGGGTAATCTAGAAGATCCAGTTTTTCTTAGTGAAAGCTGAAGTGGTGCTGTATACAGACCGTCCAACACAAGACTCATTCATGCCAAGCAGATGTCCCACCGGCACCACCTCTTACCCTCTGAGAGATTTCCCAAATGTGCTTTCCAATTGGATCCCACAGACTATAAGTCTTAAAAATGTTCCTCTACCTGACACAGAAGTGCTGTTCTTGCTTTGAAAACAAACTCCAAGGTGGGAGATTCATTTCACTGAACAGCTCTGAGGCTCCAATGCTACAAACTGGTTTCACTACGTGTTTCTATCATCTATCATTCATCTGTAGCACCAAGAGTTTGTAAAAACTGATTTCAAGTGGAATCCAACATCTTCAGTCATTGAAAATGTCTTCCAGGAGACACAGAATGGCAAACAAAATAACATCAAACTCGTTCTCTCTTCTTCTCTCTGTCTCCAGTAATGGATTGAACGGCACCATATCAGTATATCCTCTGGAAGGCACTATGGCTGGTATGATGCCGACCCCAGCCAGTGCCAACTCGCCCACTGCCTACACCATCTTGGACGTCGACCAAAACGCCTACCTGTTTGTAGGAGGAATACTCGGCACTGTCAAGGTATCTGTCTGTCTCTTTGTCTGTGTATCACAACTTCAGAACCTGTCTGTCTTCATGTCTTTTTTTCTCAAACTTCACCTCCTTCCATCTTTTAGAAAGCAGATGCAGTAAGAACAACAACATTCACAGGCTGCATGGGGGAAACCTTCTTGGATGGTAAACCTATTGGACTGTGGAACTACAGAGAGAGACAGGGAGACTGTAAAGGATGTGTTGTCAGGTATACAACCACAAGGGTTTTTTTTTCTTTCCTGTTATTATTATGCATCTCCTATATAAAATGGATGTCAAACCATACATTTGTTTACAAAGTTTACCTAACCTGCTGTTGTGTTATAAAATACAACTTTTAAGATGGAAAAAAATTCCTTGCGGATCTTGTGGTTCATTTAATATTCAAGATAATGATATTTGCTACTTTGCAGTTTATTTTTGTGACATTTCAAACTCTGTTGACAGATGAATAGAAGACAAAGCAACAGTAATATGTACTTTGTATTGACTTTTTTTTTTTTTTTTTTTAAGCCCTCAGCGTTCCGATGGTGAGGGTACAGTTCAGCTGGACGGTGAAGGCTACGCCGCAGTGGGACGACCCACCAGGTGGAATCCCAATGTTTCCACTATAACCTTTAAGTTCCGCACGTTCTCCTCCGAAGCCCTGCTCTTGTATTTGGCTACTGAAGATATGGTATGTATACCATACAAGTGAAGGGTGTGAAACCCAAATGCTTATAATCTATGTAAAGATCAGGACTTACAGCCAGAACTTTACTTTAACTTGTAAAATAAATATTTTACATTGTAAGTAATCGGGTACCATCCTTACTCAGACTGCCGTGGAATCAATAATAATATGAATAATGTAAGTTTACTAAGTCACAAAAAGTACAACAAACAATAATCAAGACTTGCAGTATGGTATTGTATGGAGTGTAAAGTGGTGATAACACATCATCTGAGGTATACTATTTATTATACATACATTTATACTACAGGGCGGTGCGGTGCAGTGGTTAGCACTGTCGCCTCACTGCAAAAAGGTCGTGGGTTCAAACCCTGGTTGCCCGGCCTTTGTGTGTGGAGTTTGCATGTTCTTCCCGTGTCTGCGTGGGTTCACACATTTATACTACATGTTTGCTCCATCTCTTTTTGTCAACTGTGAAACCATTGGGGACTATGGAAGTAAAGACCCTTGGTTAGGTACACTCAGCATTAGCTTTTTAAAATATTGAAACAGATGTCATCACAACTTTACTTTTTACCAGCAGCACCCACACAACCCACACCTAATTTAAACAAGTTTACTGAGCAGTATTACAATAACTTCAGTAAAACAGAACCAGGGGAACATGTTGCTTTCAGGAGGAGGCTAGAAGGAGCACATAGTGGCATTGGAAATCTGCATGTTTCCACTGCAGAGGCTCTTTCTACAACATGGAGGAGAAACTTGTTTTAATTAATGTGTATTAGTGTAATTTAAGATTAGATAAAAAGTTCTATTTTAGTCTAATAGTTTACTGTTTGTATTTTAATATACATTATTTAATTTAGCTATATGTAGGCTATTTTCATTTTATGTAATAGTATACTATACAGCCCACCACTAGTATAATATTAACTCCAATTGGACAAAACCGCAGTTTCATGTTTGTGAGTTGTTTTCATTTACATTGGTCTCTTAATATGTTAATGATCCTATCTCATTAATGATCAGAACCATTCATTCAGGAGGAGTTCAACATTTGAAATTTTACTGTAGCACGTCAAACCGTTTTTATGTCCCGCTGCATCCAGGCTGTGATTGGCCATTTGAGGAAAAGTGAAATTGAAATGGTAGGTTGTAGTTACTTGCACATTGTGCTCGTAAATAATTTTTCCGGTTTGCCCTATCGATTTTTAAGGGCATATGCAAACAAAATGGTCGCACCGTAGAGCCCTGCCCAGCATACTGAATGTTGGTATCTAACTGCATAAAATCAAATCACCTTTTATGAGCAGTGTCCAGAATGCACTGTTGTGATGTGAAATCCAGTTTGAATTCTGATTGCTGATATCGTATTTTAACCACAGTTTAGAAACATCTTCAACCTGTTGGGTAATAAAAACTATCATCTCCCAGGATAAACTCATAATTCAATTAAAATAATAATATATTTTTAAGTGTATATTATTTTGAGCTATTGTTGCAAAATACTGTTATTGGATTTCAAATGTCAGTACCTCACAACGCTTTCTCCCTGTTTCTCTCTGTAGAAGGACTTCATGTCCCTGGAGCTGTCAGAAGGCAAGGTGAAGGTGAACTTTGATCTTGGGTCAGGAGTTGGCAATGCCAGATCAGCTAACCGCCACAATGATGGACGTTGGAAATCCCTCACCATGTCCCGCAACAAGAAACAAGGTACACACAACAACTGTTTACATTAGCACAATATTACACTAAAGTAGACACTACACTTTAGTTGACAAGACTGGACAAATAGTATAAATGAGATTTGATAAAATGAACTAAGCAATACCAAATTAGACTAAATCATTTTATGTTATATTAGTCTACATTACACTGAACTAAACATATATAAATATGTATTTATTTAACCCTGTTTAAAAAGGTCGTCTCATCAAGAAAAATATCTCTTTTTCAGATCAGACCTATGCACATAAACAACAGTATAAGCACAGACAAAAAAAACACACAGAACAAAACACAATTTATATGCACAGTAAACATTTGTTGTGGCATGTGAAAGGCTTTACTATGTTATCTATCTACCTGTTCTGTTGTTATTTATGCCTCTTTAACTGTTTTCAAAGCCACACTGACCGTAGTGGACATTGACAGCGGTGCTGAGGAGATGATAGTGGCCACATCTCAGGGTTCAGCTACTGGTCTGAACCTCAAGGAAACCCAGAAGATCTATTTTGGAGGGCTCCCTACTATTGGAAACTACAGGTATACATGCACACACAGTTCTAACACATTCATGTACACATTTAGACACTCACATATACTGTACATGTATTTATTGTTAAGCATGCCATAATATGTAATGTGTGTTTCGTATAGGGCTATTTTTTTGCTTTCAATATGAAGGCAGGATCTTTAATTTGTAAGAGATAATGATAATGAAAAGATAATGAAGATTAATGAAGTCTTTCTAATTCATATGTAATGATGTTTTAACGCACTTTTTCTAATGTAAAATGTCTTTTGAGACAATTTATAAAATTATAAGCCTGTTCACATCTTCTAGTCTCTCATTAAACCCTCCATGTGCCAGATGTTTGAGTAGGAAAAACTTGACTAGGTTAGATGAGGCATTAGTTGAAATTGTGTTTATGAAGTGTGCTAACGCTTTAATATCATGTTTTGTCTTAACAGCATGACACCAAGGTAAATAAATCTCATAATCAGACATATAGTAAATTGTCTCGTATATTGCCTTCTGCATGAGGCTAGCGATGCTGATGATGCTGTGTAGCCCACAGTGAATATGTATGTTTGTTTGTATCTTGGCTGGCCCCTGAAGCCTCCTGCTCCTCCACATGGCAGCTGGAAATCACTTTCACTGCCATTTTATTAATCTGAATTTGACGTTTGTCTGTTCAGCAACATTTAGGTGAAATTTCTCACATTTATGACTCAGCCTTACAGGCATCATTGCCATAATCATATTCAAGTTGTATTTTAGATGCCGATCTAAGTGTCTCTACCAATTATGTGTAGCACAGCAAGCAACCTTTTTTGCTGAGCTGCAAAAACAAAGCCCTAATTCACTGAAAACAATTTCCAAAGGTGCATTACACTGTTAATAACCTGTTCAGTGTGATCATAGCCCAAGTTTATCTGAGGGTGGAGAGGTTTTTTTCTCCTTTCCTGTTGAATAATAATGCAACCTGGACAATGCCCAACAGTACATCAAAATCAATTATGCTTAAAAACTTCTAAACTAAAAACTGATACATATTATAAATCCCAATTAGTTAATATGGACAAACGGCATATTCACATTATTCTTTGTTGTTGACGTCCAGACTTCACTCTGCTGCTGGATAAATTATGCAATAGCTTCACTGCTGCAGTAATTCAACTTTTTAAAATTAATTCACTGCTGAGAGACATGACATTCCATGAAGTTTACGTACTCTTTACTAAACCTGTTGTAATTTCTTTATAGGCCAGAGGTCAATCTGAAGCGGTATGCTGGCTGTCTTCGGGATATTGAAGTTTCCAGGACTCCATTTAATCTCCTCAGCAGTTCAGATTATACTGGGGTCACTAAGGGATGTAATGTAGAGGTAAGAGTGTCCGCTTAGTTGTAGGTTTATATCGCTACTGCATATTTAAACTTTTAAAACATATATTACAGAGTTATGACTGTCTGCTTGCATTGATATACTTACTGGAGATAAGCTATAAAATGTATTTAATGTTTCTCACTAGGTCACATTTAATGGAATGAGTACATCATGTAACATATGTAAAGTCAACCATCTGGACCACAGCAGCATACAGATACGTTAAAACATCGCTGTTGTATAGCTTAAAAGGGTGACATTATTTTCCCATGTTTTTGTGTCTATGTGACTAACTGGGACAATTAGACACTTTTTAAAATTGGTTCAGTACTGCGCGAGCAGTCGGCAGCAGCAAGAAATGGCTGCAACATAATCCTTGTGGGCAATTGTTCAATACTTGCTGCACAGACACAAAAAACATGTGAAAATAAGGTCTAGGTCAGAAAAAACAGAAGTTACCCTTCAATATTGTCCAACTATAGTATTACATAATGCTATTTAAGAAATTTACCATTTGTATATGTGTGTTAATATCACTGATTGTATATAAAAGGTTAATATGTGTCAAAATGTCACTGAATAAAAGGTGAATGAATATGTACATGGAAAATTAATATACAACATTAATATTAATTTTGATAAAGTTTAAGATATTTATAACCTGAATGACCTCGTTTTTTTTTTCTGGTTCACCCATTCTTGACCCTGCCTCTTGTACTTTTCCTATTTCTTTCACTCCCATTTGCCATTCACTCGGTTTCTTTTATACATTTTATTCAGGAAATTAAAGGTGGCTGGCTGTAGATATAAAAATTCAGAACAGAAAGTAAAGATAGTGTGAAGGTCAGAAATGTAGCTGTCTTGTGTCTTTTCCATTTTCCATGTATACACACAAACTATTCATTATTAATTAATACAGTATATACACACTCCCTTAATCACACGTTTTATTTTACATTTTATATATTTTTTCTGTCATTTGTGTTTCCTCTAAGTTACACAAACATACATACACTTGCATTGTATCTATATTGGAGTTTCCAAATACATACTGTACGTGAGAGGCATTCACCATGATTTCTATACACTAGTGCCATTCATTCATGCAAACAAGTGTATAAAGACTGTATGACAGGTCCAGGGTTGAGTGTGTGTGGACTGTAGAGTGAAGGTCTTTTCTCTTTATTCAACCACCACACTGCTTTGCTACAAAGATTTTCAGTATGTGTGTGAAAGTATTTCTACTTTGCAGCCACAGTCAAACAGAAGTGGATGGCACATTTGAGTTTTTGTAGAACAAGCATGCCTTTTAATACTTGTAAGAATTAATCCTTGGCTTGACTAAAACCACAGAGGGAGCCTGGTCACATAACTTTGATCAACCATTATTTTGCTTTTCAAACCTGACTGATTTGTAAAATGTAGGACTAAACAATGAATCTATTCGATGTAAACTAATATACAGGTAAACTGGAACTATCTCATTTCTGTCTCACAGAACTTGTACACTGTCAGTTTCTCTAAACCGGGATACATGGAGTTGGGTGGCCAGTCGCTGGCGGTCAACACAGAGATCAGCCTGTCATTCAGCACTCTGGCAGACACAGGGACCATATTGCTGGCAGTGGGCGGACCTTCACTAAATAGCCAGCAGGTTCGGTTTCATTTATTTTGTTAATTTAAGCTGTGACTCGCTTTCCCATGTTGGTGGTTGGTGGTGCTTTATTTTACAGGCCTGTGATTTCCTAATAATTTACAAATAATTCTAGGATTTCCTGGCAAGAACTATGTGATTTGGTACTGATTATAGGGAAAATATGGATTTTCTTGAAAGAAAAGAAAGCTCAATTTAAAACCAAATAAATTCATTCAGTATTAATTTATTATTAGATTTTGTATGCTTTTTACATGTTCAGCCTATCTGCATCTGAATAAAATTTAAACTGATTCATTGTAAGTATACAAAATTAACTCTAATTTCGGGCCATATTGTTCCATATTGGTACCAAATTACATAATTCTTTCCAGGAAACATCGTTATTAAAAACAAATATACAGACATTGTGGACCCCTATAACAAGGAATTACCAAATTAATGTAGCTTGACTTGAGGGTGTACACTGTTGTCCTACAATGTAATGAACAAAGGAAATAAAGGAGCTACACAGCTGCAAAAAATTTTAAGGAAGACAACTCCATGAAGATCTTGGAACAAAAAGAACTAAGTATAAAATCTTTAGGAAAACCATTTTCGTTTGCTTTGTGAGAAGTAATTAACCGCTGTATTCCAAAGTCGCAGTTTGATTGACATCCTTTTTTATGATTTCTTGTTCGTAGTCCTTATTATATACTATTATTATGTGGTACTCACATGTTTTCTTATGCTCCTTCACTTGCTGTATGTAAAATGTGTAATGTTAACAGCATTATTTCCCCATTTTTCTGAAAATCTTTCCACCACAGGCCTGGAACACAAACCTCTTAAACTCCAAGCGGAGACGCAGGCAGTCTGGAGAGGTGCGTTCAACACATGGACACACTCTTACACACCCAAATGCTGCGCCCCTTTCCCTAAGTGAATGACGTTTTCATAAGTGCAAATTAATGAGATTTGCATTTATTGGCAACTGGGATAATTGGATTGTCTTTTATCCAAGACACACACACACACACACACACACACACAGAAATGTCCATGACACACAAAGACACGTTCACATAGTTCGTCCATCATATAGTAGCTATCTTAGCTTTTAGCTGACCATGCAAACAAGCACCCTTTCTATAAGTGAATGAAGTTTCCATGAGTGCATATTAATGAGATTTGTGTTTGTTGGCAGCTATGCTGATGAGATTGTCATACAGCTGAAAACACACTCGCGCATGCACACACACACACGTATACACACAGACATGTTTGAAGTCCCTATACTGATACTGCACTCTTTAATCCTTATCACTAATAAATAAATACATCCATTATTCAATCTCACCTGGAAACATAATTTATTTTGTGTGTAAGTCTTTTGTTCACATTTGCAGCCATGCGTGTGTGTCTATGTCTGTGTGTGCACGTGCGGGTGCTTGTTTTCATGTTTGTGTGCGTGCGTGCGTGCGTGCTTTAGCGTAATGTGCATCTGTGTGTGTGTGAGGTGAGAGAGAGGGAGAGGACAGAGGGTTAGCCCTAGCTTATCCATCATCACTGGTTGTTGGGCGCATAAATCTATTTTCACTAACTATGCTGGCAGGGAGTGTGTGTGTGTGTGTGTGTGTGTGTGTGTGTGTGTGGATAAAGGTTAAGCGAGGTTAAAAACACCATCAACTCAACTTGGCCCTGACTAATGGATGTTTTAGAGAGGGACAGAGAGACAGGGAGATAGAAGGGGGCAGGAGAAAAAGGATGGAGGGATAAAGGAGGGAGATTTAGAGGTGAAAGGAAGTATAGTGGCAAAAGAGCAGAGCTGGGGGAAAAAAGAGAAATGATACGAGGGGGGAGGATAACAGAGGAGAGGAGAGAACAGAGGGCGGAAAAAATGGAGTTGATAGTAGACAGAGAAAATGGTCACAGAGAGGAGAGATGAAAAGAAAAGGAGGAAGAAGCTTGGAGCAGAATAAGGGAAGCTGAGTTGAAAGAGTGCAGTGAGAGAGAGCAAGAGAGGAACAGGGAAAGATGAGGGCAAAAGGAACAAGGAATTAAATAATTATGTTCAGTTTGACCATTCACAAAATTTAAGATATTCACTACTGATGTCAGAAAGATGATCAGTGAAGAGGAGGGGAGGCCATGATGTTGGATGTGAGAGCTGCTCACACCTCTGGACAATAGATTCCTGGTGAATTTCTCATCATATAAATATCACATATATCAAGATGTTGCTGATCCAAGAGCAGTACTGAGTAGATCTGTGTTACAATACAATCCCCATGCCCTCAGATAAAGCCCCTCTGTTTGTTTTTGTTCCCTTTCCAGATAGAATTGGGATTAGATTTTGTAGCTGAAATGCTACTGTAACTTCACTGCTTTATCGAGGAGATTTAGGGACTTGTGACTCCTAGGAAAAGCAAGTACAAGCAAAAAACAAAAAGATAAAAGTTATGAGTTAAGATTTTTCCATAGATAACTTGACTGTAGGATTCATTTGAGCACCACTGCTGCCCCATCTTATAGTGAAATGTGATTTGATTAAATGACAACCTCTGCCATTTGAGCAGAACACATAGAGTAGCTATGCAAGACTACATCTCTGCATTAAGGTTCATCTTTCTGTAATGTTAGCTAATCTCAGCAGTCAGCCACTTGATATTGTTAATAGGTCTGCTCTGCTACTAAAGATTATTGATTAATCTGCCCATGTATTCTTAATTAATTGACAGTTTGGTCTGTAATCAGAAAATAAAGTGAAAAATTGTGGACATTGTCCTTTACCAGACTACAAGTTGACAACCAGCAATCAAAAATCCAGGGATATCTAGTATTCACATTTTGGGGGATATTTGCTTAAAAAAAGACATCAATTATCACAATTGTTGCATATACATTTTCTGTGGATTGACTTATCAATTAATTGAATAATTGTTTGCTCTAGTTGTTATTGTCATGACATTATAGCCTAATGATGAATGAAAAACTGATATCAGCGTGAATGTGCATCAAACCAGCCTCCCTCTGTCTGCTGTGCAAAATTGAAAACCGCAATTCCAAAACAAAAGTATAGATAAAACCTAAATAATCTTCTGTTTGCTCCAAGGTGTGTTGTTACAGAACTTTTTTACAATGAAGAGATTAGATTGGTTCATAAATATTAAACAAGCAAACAAAAAAAGCCCTGCATCACCACGTCTGCATTCTGTACTGACACCAACATTTGCACACACGTGAAACCCAAAACCAAAATACAGTCATACATGTAGAAACTTCAAAAGCTGAAAGATATATTATATATATATAATAAAAATATTAGGCAGTAGCAGAGTGTGTGTGTGTGTGTGTGTGTGTGTGTGTGTGTGTGTGTGTGTGTGTGTGTGTGTGTGTGCTTTACATATGATTGTGACTGTGGGTTAGTGCGTGTATAGGTCTGTACATGCGTTTTAGCTACACGGTCTGTTGCGTATTTCATGGTTGTGTCTGTATGTGTGTGTGTGTATCTTTCCTTCAGTGAATGAATTCATGTGTACATGTGAGTTAATCTATGATAGTCTGCCTTTGTCTGTATGTGTGACATGTGTCTGCGTCTGTGCACCTGCGTGTCCGTGTGCATGCGTGCCATTTTGTGTGTGTGTGTGCGTGCGCGTGCGTGTGGGTGTGCGTGCGCGAGAGACAGTGCAGCGAGAGGCATGTTGTAGCTACATCTCAGTTCAATTTGTCCCCGACCTCAAATTGAAATTCCATTTTCAGGTGGTAAATTGTCTCCCACTTCGCCCTCTGGCACACAGTGAATTAAAATTCAAATTAGCCTGACCCTGCACCACTGCTCTCCAGCACCTCTCTGTCTGTCTCTCTCTCCCCATCTCTTTCTCGCTTGCTGTTTTGCTCTCTGCCCTCTCATCTCTTTCCCCTATTATCCTCTCCTCTCTGTTCCTCTCATCTCTTGTTATCCTTTCCTCCATGCTCTCCTCTCCACTCCTCTCCAACCTCTCTTATTTCCCCCCAATTTTTCTCTATATACTATCTCCTTACTCACCTCCCCTTTCCCCTTTGACTTTTCTCTGCTCCTTAATCTCCGGTTTCTCCTCCCTCCTGTTTGTCTTTTCTCCTCCCTTCAATTCTTTTCTGTCTGTCTTTTCCTCTCCTCCTCCTCTCCTCTTCCCAACAAACATTTTAAAAAATTGCAGCATGCAGGAGGTGGACAAATTTTTACAAATTACAAATTAATAGAACAGTTAAGAATTGATTAACTTTGATTATTTAGATACTTATTTCATAAATAATGCAGCGACTAGCTAACAATTTCTTTCTTTTCAAAAACACCTGGCTGCTGATGTATTAAATCTATTAATTTGTTGTCCCGTAGTATTAAATTGTTATTATTTATTTATGGGTTTTCAGTTTGAAAGGTAAATCTTACAAGGTCCACTTACCCGAATCTTTCATTCCATTTATTCCACATTAAAGGCAGCTGAAAGCTCTGGAATATTATTATTACAATTTTTTTTTTGTCAAACTACTGTCAAGAGCCAGCTGGTTGCTTTTATAGTTCCACTTTAGAATCAGAAGGAGTTTTATTGCCAAGTGGTATTTACACATACGAGGAATGTGGTGATAAGGTGCTACACGTAGACAAACATACAGTCGACATAAATAAATGTAGAAATATATAAATATGGAATGGAAGAACAACGTTGCAGATATATACATGTGCATTATTCTGGGTCTGTGCCGTGCAGAATTAACGCAACGGAAGAGAATATTGTGTACATATAAATATAAACTGACAACTCAGAGTCCTCGAGGAGTACAGGTCCAGAAGAGAAGGAAGATTGCAGCCAATCACCTTCTCTGCAGAGCGAATGATACGCTGTAGCCTGCCCTTGTCCCTGGCAGTGGCAGCAGCGTACCAGATGGTGATGGAGGAGGTGAGGATGGACTCAGTGATGGCGGTGTAGAAGTGCACCATCGTCTTTGGCAGGCTGAACTTCTTCAGCTGCCGCAGGAAGTACATCCTCTGCTGGGCCTTCTTGGTGATGGAGGTGATGTTCAGCTCCCACTTGAGGTCCTGGGAGATGATGGTGCCCAGGAAGCGGAAGGAGTCCACAGAGGTGACTGGGGAGTCACACAGGATGATGGGGGACGGTGGGGCTGTGCTCTTTCTAAAATCCACGACCATCTCCACTGTCTTCAGAGCGTTGAGCTCCAGACTGTTCTGGCTGCACCAGGTCACCAGATCTCCCACCTGTAGGCGGACTCATCCCCACCTGAGATGAGCCCAATGAGGGTGTTGTCGTCCACAAACCTCAGGAGCTTGACAGACTGGTGATTGAAGGTGCAGCTGTTGGTGTACAGAGAGAAGAGAAGTGGGGAAAGAACGCAGCCTTGAGGGGAACCGGTGTTGATGGTCCTGTTTTCCCAGCTTCACGTGCTGCTTCCTGTCCGTCAGGAAGTCTGTGATTCACCTGCAGGTGGAGTCAGGCACGTTCAGCTGGGAGAGCTTGTCCTGCAGCAGGGCCGGGATGATGGTGTTGAAAGCAGAGCTGAATTCCACAAACAAGATCCTGGCGTAGGTTCCTGGGGAGTCCAGGTGCTGGAGGATGTAGTGAAGGGCCATGTTTACTGCATCATCTACAGACCTGTTGGCTCTGTAGGTGAACTGCAGGGGTTCCAGGAGTGGGTCTGTAATGGATTTTAGGTGGGACTTCATAACCACAGAGGTCAGGGCGACGGGTCTGTAGTCGTTTAGTCCAGTTGTTTTTTGGGGGACAGGGATGATGGTGGAGGCTTTGAAGCAGGCTGGCACATGGCATGTCTCCAGTGAGGTGTTAAAATGTCTGTGAACACCAGAGACAGCTGATCAGCACAGTGCTTCAGGGTGGATGGGGAGACAGAGTCCGGCCCAGCTGCTTTGCGGAGTTTCTGCCTCCTGAAAAGACGTTGACTGCCCTTTCTGTGATGGAGAGAGGAGGGGAGGGGGTGGAGCTGGCCAGTTCTGAGGAGGGAGGGGAAGAAGTGGTGGACTGAGGCTGAAGCTGAGCAGAGGAGTCACAGGGGATGGTGTCCGATTGACTCTCAAAGCGGCAGTAGAACTGGTTCAGCTCATTTGCCAGGCAAGAATCGTTTATGGAGTGGAGGACTTTGGGTTTATAGTTTGTGATCTGTCTGAACCCCCTCCAGACAGAAGTGGCGTTGTTTGCAGAGAACTGGTTCTTTAGTCTCTCTGAGTACAGCTGTTTAGCTTCTCGCACCTCCCTGCTAAAGTTGTACTTTAACGCCCTGTACCCGGCCCTGTCTCCACTCCTAAATGCCTCCTCCTTTTCCAACCTTAGCTGTCTGAGTTTAGTTGTAAACCAGGGTTTGTCATTGTTATAACTCACCCTGGTCCGTGTTGGAATTCAGCTGTCCTCACAGAAGCTGATGTAGGATGTCACAGCCTCTGTAAACACATCCAGATTGTTGGTAGCCTTCTTGAAAACGTCCAAGTCAGTGCAGTCCAAACATGCCTGGAGGTCCTCAACAGCTTCACTAGTCCACTTCTTTGATGTCCTCACTACAGGTTTACAGAGCTTTAGTTTTTGCCTGTAAGCAGGAATCAGATGGACCATCACGTGATCAGTGTCCCAGTGGAGTGCGTGTGACGGCGTGATAGGCACTGCTAACTGTAGTGTAGCAGTGATCCAAAGTGTTGCCCTCTCTGGTTGGACACTTAATAAACTGTCTGTATTTGGGGAGTTCTTGGCTGAGATTTCCCCTGTTAAAGTCACTGAGAACAATAACAAAGGAGTCCGGGTTTGTCTGCTCCACACACAGTATCCGGTCGGCCAGCATGCTCTGTGCGTCCTGAACGTTGGCATGCAGCGAGATGTAAACACCGACCAGAGTGAATGAAGCAAACTCATGGGGGGAGTAAAACGGTTTTCAGTTAATGATAAGAAATTCCAGATTAGGAGAACAGTGCTGCTGAATCACTGTCACGTCGCTACACCAGCCATTGTTGATATAAAGACAGACACCTCCACCTTTTGTTTTGCCAGAGAGTTCTGTGTTGCGGTCCGCTCTGTACAGTTGGAAGCCTGCCAGCTGCAGCGCAGAGTCCGGTATCAGTTCAGACAGCCACGTCTCCGTGAAGCACAGAACAGAAGATGAATAAAAGTCTCTGTTTTTCCCCACCATAAGATGAAGTTTGTCCAGCTTGTTGCACAGTGAGCGCACGTTGGAGAGAAATATTTTCCCGTAGCGTTGTGCGGAGTCCCTGCCGGCAAGACGCACAAGCAACCCAGCACTTTTCCCTCTCTTGCGGCACTTCACAGTGCGAACGACAGCGAGCAAGCCCTTCACCAAAATGTCCAATAATTCCACTGATGACGCAAGAAAAGTGGGAATTAAATCCGCTGGAGTTGTTTCCCTGATGTTCATGAGCTCCTCCCTGGTGAAAGAGCACCGGGAATCACAGCCAAAAACTGAATTAACACACAAAACAAAACAAAGGGCACCTAACACTGAGGCAGTTATACTCAGCGCCATTTAGGTTATTTCTCTGAACTGATCTTTAATATGATTTTTATCAGCAAGTGTATTTGTATTTTGTTAATGATTTTTAATCTCATATCTTAAAATGTCATTAAAATGTTGGTAACACTTTCTATGAAGGTCATCGCTACACGCTAAAAAAAAATGGTGCTAAATAGCACTAATAGTGGTTCATTGGCTCGTAATCATAGGGGAACCAGTTTCGGTGCTATATAGCACCGATCTTTAAAGGTGCTATAAGGCACCTTTGTCAAATGGTACTATGTAGAACCATTAGGTGCCATATAGCACTACTTTGTTCCAACAAAAATGGTGCTAAACATACCCAACAGTGGTTCTTTGGCTCATAATCATAGGGGAACCTCTTTTGGCGCTATATAGCACCTATTTTAATTTACAATTTTATAGCACATTTGTCAAATGGGGCTATTTAGAACCATTAGATTCTATAAATAGTTTTTACATTTTGAGCTAGTGGGGCCCTTAAGTCATGCCAGATACTACCAGAGACAACAGAAAGTAAATTAAAGAGTTGACAAGTCAGGAAAAAAACAAATAGATAAATATATACACAAATCACAATATACTCTCCTTATATAGATAACAAGCTATAATGTGTACATTTTAAAATAAGTAAAAACAAACATTTTCTGTAGCCCAGTAGGCAGGTCTCTTTTTGGCCTATTCATGTATAAGTCT
>NW_024041260.1:0-21808 GCF_014851395.1 Micropterus salmoides
ACTTGTCAGCACGTCTTAATGAAGCCACAGCTGCCTCAGCTTTTCATTAACAGCTGTTTAAAACATCCCTGTGTTTTCAGTTGGATGCATAGTGACTCATTTCTGTTCTGAGTTAGCTGCGTTTTCAGTGTAGCTAATTCAGTTTGAAGCACTACTCATCTGCAGAGTTATTCTGTTTCTGCTTTAGAGCTAAATCATGATAGAACCATTATTTCTGGCATATATTTCAGTGCAGTCAACTATTTAAAGGCTGGTTTTATTGAAACTTTAAGTAATTTGTTAAGTGGTTCCATTTTATGTAAGACGTTAGAGCTGACAGGCCACTGAGAAGGTGGATTTTAGTTACTGGGGCTAATGAATGTCCTCTGCAGGAGCTGACTGGGAAGTTGCCACGTGTTTTCCCTCTGGAGACGGGAGAGAAACCCCCAGTGGTGCAGCGCAGACTTGGCCTGGCGCCCAATGCCAAGGCAGAGGTAAGTCAACACCTTGAATATCAATTGTGTTTACGCAGCAGATGTACCGCTGTGTGTACTTGTGGTCTAACACGACTGGCTGTCCCTGGCTGCAGGATGAGGCTGCCCAAAGAAAGCAGATGAAAGACATCTTCACTGGTGCTCTGTACAGAAACTCAGAATCAGGCCGAAATGTCCCAAATAGCAAGAGGACAGTTCATCGGGGGTGTCACACAGGTATGATTACAAAGCACCAAAAACCACACCTACTTAAAAAAAACAAGTACAAGTGAATAAAAACAAAGCTGTGTTGTCATTAACATTTTATGCTTCTTAAAAAAAACTCTTAGCTTTGCATTTATGTTTTGCAAAGATAAAAAATTTCATGCTGTAACATCTGTCACCTGAATGGTTTGTTGTCTTTCAGAGGACACTGTCATGTCAGAGAGTACAAGCTCCATGTCAGATTCAACATCCCATGACAATGGTGAGTCAAATGAAACACTCACGTCGTGTATTTGCAGCATTTTTCACATTAAAAATACGTCACTCACACGTCTGGTGTTAAGACACCGAGTAAGAATGCGCAGTCACATTTCAGTTGTAAACTCAAAATAGCACACTTGGCTTGTCGTGCTGGAAAAGAAAGTAAGCTTTTTTTGTCATCTGTGAGTGGGCTTCATGAAAAGATCATGTCTTTGTTTTTCTTCTCCCAGAAGAGTCTTCTCCCAGTGTGGCTGCTGACCAGCGCTCTCTGTCTCAGCCCCGGCTCACTGTGGGCAGCCCTGACCACAGGATCAGCAGGAAGTTGTCGCCAGTTGAGATTTACTACGAGATGAGGACACGCCGCAACTCTGTAACAAGCTCTGTTAGGTACTTAGATACTGCAAGCTGGGCTGTCTGCTTGATGTGTCTGTGTGTGTGTACACATATAATCACGATTGTTTTCATGTACTGGTGATAAATGTTAAATTTCCATGTCCTCTCGTGTTACTTCTCACAGCCCAACTCACTCTTTACCAAGAAGTGCATCTAACGTCGAGGGTAGAAGTGTTCCCGCTACTCCTCTCTTGGCCCGAACTGCTCCAATCAGCGTTCACGTCAGGTAATCTGTGATACAGTGCTGCTTCTGTCTGATCCAGCACAGCTACGGCTCCCTCCCACTGTGATAACTGAGTGGTTGGAAATGGCTTAATGGCTTAGTTCAATTTAGACACAGAGTCAGGGCTGGAACAACAATTAGTGTCATATTTAGCTACCAGGGAGGGCTTGAGCTCATCGTTTGGTCTTTAAGCATAAAAACTGTCCCTTCTTAAGTGATTTTCTGTGAAATGCAGTAACATGGTTTTGAGGAAAATTACTTTTAATCACTTCTCTACATCCACAGCTGCTCTGAGTCCTCTCCTAATGTAAGCTGTTACGCTAATCTCTGCCTTAGGTCGGATGCGTCGGGTGGTAACGGGTTGAAGCAGTGGTCGGGCAGTCTGGATGTGCCCTATATGATTCCACTGGCCCAGGAGGGCTCTTCTTCTGACCGCCGAGGCTGCCCTTACAGCTCCCGGGCCAGGCGCAGTAATAGCTCAGAGGCCCTGCTGGATCGGTCGAGCCTCCCTGATGATCCTGCTCCGAGAAACGGGATGCCTCCCAGAGGAGGGCCCTACAAGAGCTCAGAGACACTGACTGATGGCAAGCTGCGACACATTCACCTGGGCAGCCCTGAGAGACATGCTGATGGCTCTGTGGAACAAGCTAAAATGCGTCTGTCCATGGGCAGCAGAGGGGCTGGTGGAGGCTACAATGAGCTATTGATGGACTATATCTGGGGGAAACAGCAGAGGATGCAAATGCAGCACCACCTGTACCAGTCCACAGGCAGGATCTGGCAGGACATGTCCTCTCCTCGTTCCTCGACTGCGGCGGCACCCCCCCATGTGAATGGCTTTTCCCATTCCCAGGTGCACCTCCCTAGCGCTGCCCCACCTTACAGCCCCATGGTCCTCCGAGGGTCCCAAGCTGAGCTGCGCAGGGTCAAAGTCACCAGAACCAAATCTTGCGGACCCTTTATTCCTTTGCAGCAACATCCCCAGGATGCCATCCTGCTGTCAGCGTACGAGTCTCCCCTTCCTGCCTCTGGCACCACCACATCCTCCATACCCAACCTACATCCTTACCAGACCGAGCTGTCTGGCCCCTCCTTCAGCCGCAGACCCCCACAGTTCTCTCTCCCGACCCCAGAGGACTCAACGCGAAGCTTGCATAAAGCCCTGGCTCTGGAGGGACTGAGGGACTGGTACCTGAGGAACGCCCTCGGCTATCCTCCTGCTGCCTCAAAGGGCCACGAGGCAGGGATATCTCGCCTCTCGCACCCCCACCCTCTAGTGCACCAGGCCCAGTCTGTTCAAGGTGAACCAGCCAACCTCCACAGGTCTCAGATGCCCCAGTCAGCCAGCTTTCACGGTCACCCGCTGCATGGAAGGTCAGTATTCTTGTTGCTTTGTCTCTTTTACACCTGTTTGTCTCTAGGTGGGAATCATCAGTGTTGTGAGAAAGAATTCACGCTCATACATCATAATAACTGGCAAAACAAACAAGCCTAAAGGAACTGAACATGTTCTTTCATTATTGTGCATTGTTTTATGTTACATTGCACTCAAAGCACAAGAAACGTTTTCGGGTTAGGTCTGTCACTTTTAAGAGATGTGTTTTTGTCTGATTTCAAGGGGCAGTTTGTATGTTTTAGAATAGATTCTGCATAAAGATACATTTTATTGAACTGCAAATACCAACATGCATGTGTGTGCACATACAGTCAGTCTTTCAGTATTAACACTGAGATTCACTTAAACAGGTCATATAATGCTTTTTGGCTTTTTCCCCTTATATTTTATTATGTTATATATCATTGTTATGCATGTAATAAGTTTGCAAAGTGAAAAGGCCTGAAGTCCACCCAGAAGGGAGTCACCATCTCCCATAGAAATTACTGCCTGAAAACAGCTCGATTGTAATCCAGACTTTACTTCCATAACCTATCTATGTTACTATGTAACATGTGTCATAACACTCGCCTAGCGGCTAATGTGGCACACCCTCAATGACCTAAATATGAAATTAAAATATCCTATCTAAAATAACATAAGATACCCTCCAGGCAGTCAATGAATGTAAAGTTATTACTGGGATGCAGAGACAGTGCACAGTTAAAACATTACGTTTTTACGTTAAGTGAAAGAAAGAATAAATGTGCCGCACTACTCTGCTTCTGATTGACTAGTAGTCTAACAGTAGTAACTTTGCATGTGCAACTCCCGACAAAGATCAAATAGAAGTGAGATGCTTCACTAGATAGCTAAAACGGAGTGTTCAACACACAGGGTGAATAAAGGTGCTGCAGCAATGTGCAGTATGACATTTTTTTGAAAATTAAACCATTTTAACTTATTCTGGTACAACCCCAAAATAAAATTATGAACCTGAAAATGAGCATAATATGACCTCTTTAAATATCTTTCTCACTGGAGGTTAGCAGCAAGCCTTCCAGCAGAGGATGGTGCTATTACTCTCACTCTATTCCCAACCATCTATCATCCTGTGACTTTTACAATGGTGGTTGTTTGTGTTTGTATTTTGCGTGGTCAGCATTACCTGCATCTTTCTGCCTCATGCCAACATCCGGGCACTCGGATGTCTCCTGATCAAAAACACTCATGTTTTCTTATTCATAGGCTTTCTTGATTTTTCTCAAGTGGCTTGTGACAGACAGCAGTCCACGCTCTGTTATATTCTGACCATGATTCACACTTTTTATTTCATGAAGATGTGTCCCTACTGTGGTTTTACCCTCCACTTCCCGCTTCATGTTTGTGGAGTGCTGTATTGATTTGTCTTGCTCGTCCCCAACAGGTCGATGGAGTTCTCTCTCTATCAGGACACTCCTCAGCCACAGATGCAAGAGGTGACCCCAAAGG
The DNA here is from genome assembly GCF_014851395.1 of Micropterus salmoides. Lineage (NCBI taxonomy): Eukaryota > Metazoa > Chordata > Actinopteri > Centrarchiformes > Centrarchidae > Micropterus > Micropterus salmoides. Next base: position 4,421 of record NW_024041260.1, read on the forward strand.
AACCCAGTGCAGACCCAGGCACCTTAGTCTGAAGCAGCAGAACACACACACACACACACACACACACACACACACACACAGTACATTTTATGAGCAACAACACTGTAGCCTCACACACACATCACTAAGACTCACATAGTCACACAGTCAAGTTGATACAATGTGACCTCAACAGCAAAGCAAAACACGGCAACCTCAGCAGAAAGAGACTGGAATAAATGACAAACTGTAGCTGTACAGCGTGAAAAGGCCTTGGCAAGTTCCCCGTGTTATAACTTATCCCACTTATACAGTATCTAATAACTTGGTCATGCTGTACTTCATATATTTCTGGTCCTACACGAGCAGTAAAATCCTTGCTAATAGCCCTGAAAAGTCTCCCGAGATATAATTTTTTACAGAATATATACAACTCTAAATTACTATTTTGTATCTTCTGTGATATAAAGAACAGTTATATTAAAGAGGTAATTTATTGCTCATTAATCGTATGATATACAAAGATGTTATATGAGCTCACATCATTTCAAAAGTATTAGTACATGCCGGTGAATGTGTGTTACTATGTAAACTATGTAAAATGCAGAAACATGCTTCAGTCTTCATCCGCCATTAATTTCGCAGCCATTTGTACTTTTCACGTTTGATACAGGAAGGGCCATGAACTGTAGCGTACTGTTGTAGCACGCAGGAGTGCCTAAATGTTTTAGGCATTGGTTAGGCACTGGTGAGAAAAGTAAAGTACTTTCTAATAATGTGAAATGCTAGCATTAAAATCTTGTAAGGAAAAATTGAAAGCAATTCACGATGTCATGAAATTAGGGTACTTGGAATGATGTCATATATATTGAGATTTGTCAATTTGTTTTCTATATTCAGCTCGGTGCTGGCTGATACATGCGGCTTTCTCTGTGCTGACCTTGACAGAATAATTAGACCAGTTTTAGGGTAAACTTGAGGGTTGTTGTGAGACCTGCTGTATGGCAGTAGCACATGACTATATGCCAATAATTTACTCGTATCAAATCAGTTTTTCTGTATTTAGTTGTGGAGGATTTGAAAGTCGTATGGAGCACTTTATGAACATCTTAAGCCTTAATTCCCTATAAAAGTGTCTCCAAGAGAGATGACAGACAATAGGAATGTTTTGACAGGGTTTATAATTGGGAAACATTAAGAAAAGTGAGTTTTGTCAACATCTACTGAAGGTCTATCTGAGTGTTAGTCTGTATATAGTGTGGATTGTACTGATGAGTTTGAAGCTGATATTCTATTCCCGTACTAACAATGTAATTTTTAAACTAACCACATAATATGTATTTAATCAAAATAACCTGCCCAACTCATTCCACCCCCAAGTGAGCACTATTTAATTGGTTGTAAAAAGTGAGATTGGTGGTGTGAACAGAATAGGGCTGCTGCAGTTTTGAATGACGGTGTGAGCAGGTCTCACACCAGTACATTTGGTAATGAGAATTCATGCAGGCTGATTTTTGTATTTGTCATGATTTCAACTCATTTCATGTGTATGGTTTTGTGTTGTTTGTAAAAACTTTACATTTTTTAAAATCAGAGTAGTGATGTGTGAAATATATTCTGATATAATTTAGCAACCAGAGTCTTGATAGCGTTCTACAATGGAAACTTCAGAAAAATCTGAATAATAACTGAAGTCCTCTTAGTGTAAACAGAACTTAACATATTTTTTTAAAGTATTTTTTTCCATTTAATGTACTTGATCTTTGGCCATCTTGGGACTCATTTGAATGTAATTCTTTACGTTTGTCATAAGTGATGTTGTTTTCTACTTTGTTACAAACTGTAGCACACTGTTGAATGTTACCTGGTTTCTTCTGGTGTGTTCACGTCCTCTCAGTATCCAGTTTCATACTGCTTCTTCCAGCTGGTTAAAGCCTAAAATCAAAGACCAAACTGCTGTGCACTGGGGGTCATAAATGTATTTTTCATAAAATGTAATGTAAGTTGAAAATTAATGAGCTAAATTCAGCTCTGAAGCAAATTTATTCAAACTATATTCTATTTATGAACCTATAACATTTTGTAGCTATCTACTGTAGCTCTTTCTCATCAGTGTGAGAACTGGTAATGTGTGTTAAAAAACATTTTTTCAGCAGTGTGATGTGTTAATATTTTAATATTTTAATTTTAATTTTTAAGTGCAGTTGTTTTCTGTTTCTCTCATCTCTTTATATCCAGGCCTATATGAAATAAGACTAGACAGGCCTGTCCTATACTGTATGTATGAGATTGTGCATTCATTCTACTTAATAAAGTGTCATGTTCAAATCAACACAGAATGTCTCAGATTTTTTTGTTTATAGTAAGACATACAGTAATAGTGGAAGCAGTACAGTTTTCTGTGTTTTTGTTTCTCATTCTTTACTCTGTTTTTGTTTTTAATACATCTAATACATTTAATTAAAAAAAATAAAATAATTTCAGTTATCTCGCCTCTTGACAGAAAAACATCCTTTCATGTCTACACTGTAATAAAGGCAAACAAAGCCCCCAACAAAAACCTACGAAGAAAAAGGCCAGTTTTGGGAATTATATAATGTCACCGGACTTTATGTACAAGTAAAAATGATAAATGTCTTAAGTTGTTCCATAACAACAGGTGCAACAAACTAACAGGGATAGTGTACTCACCCATACAGTCTTCAGAAGAGGTAATCTAATTTCAGAAGCACTTGTTTAAAAAGTGTTTAAAATGAATTTTCTTTGGATTCATGATGATTTGTGATCAATATCACAAAAAAAAAATCTTGTACAGTGTAACTGTTATATTGCTACACAAGATGAAGTTAACACTGCTCTTCCGTGTTATGGCACTTTTTGTGGTTCTTCCTATAGAAGAATGTCAAAGATAAAATAATTTTTATAAAAGAGATAAGGGATATTTCCAGCGGTGGTGAGAAGGTCACCACCGCTGGAAATAGAACATGGTGATAAATGTTAGAAACACAGTGCAGCAGCAGAAGCAGCAGCAGAAGCAGCAGCTTGCTATTCCTGGACATGAGTGTTTTTCAGTCACACGGACCACAGTGAGGAGCACAGCACGCGGGCTGGGGGACTTTGCGGTACTCATGCCAGGCTGATTTTATTTCCCACGCTGCAGATATTAAAACTGGATATATCACACACAGGGGTAAGTAGGCTCCTCCTCTAATGTTGTTGAGTACTTATTACGAGCGAATAAGACTCACTGAGTTGTTATACTACCAAGTCTCATCGTTAGGAGATGCCAACAACATGTAGGGTACTGCACTTAAATAGCTCAGCACTAGAATAAACTAGACTTCCTGCAAAAACCTTCAGAATAAAACTGTTTGACTGAGCAAAAATGACCGGAAGTCATCAAACAGTTGGTTCAAATGAACCTAAATATTGCACTTGTGTGAAAACGAGCTGCACGTTATTAACCTACGTTATTTTCCTCAACGGTTTTGTCTCAGAACTATGATTTTTTATTAATACAATGAGAAAAATGTAAAAGACTGGCAAAATGTGCACTGAATATTTTTAGCATGTCAAGCAATGCATATTCAAACAAACAAGCAAACTGTTATGCACTGTACAATGGAAATAACAGTAAACAGTATAAACTTTTATGATGGAAACCAAGACTGATGTACTGCTGGTACAAATTTTAGACTTTTATTTTGAAGTACCTGTAATACTTGGCAATTTTCTATTTTTCATTTGACGTTAGATGTCTTGTTCTCTTGTAGACATCTGTACCATTAGAGTGTACAACCACACAAAAATAAGCTGCCTTACCACTTACTGAGTGCAGTGAGAGCTGCCTGAAAGACTGTATTTTTTAAATCACTTATTACTGTCTTACCAAATCAATAGCTCTAGCCAAATCTCCCTGAATGAACTTGAATTAATTTGACTTGCCAGCCGTCCATGTTTACAACTGTGGTGCCCACACTGTTGTTGTCCATGCAATATCGGGACGAGTTCTGTTGCGGCCCGGGCAGTGTCAGGAGCTATTTACGTTGACATGCCACTCATCCAGCTAAAAATAAACATACATTTCACTCACCCCTCTGAAATGTCATTGCAAACAACTTCTTGCAATCAGTGACTTAAAGTACAAACTAGCTGCCAGAGACAAACAGCTAGTGAACTATTGTTTCAGAGACATATGATTGAAGAACTCCATTTTTGAAAGTATGCAAATGCATTTTTGTTGTAGCTGTCATCTGGGCCCATCTTCAGCTGTGCTCAAACTCATCAGGCTCTGGTTACAGTAATCATGTCATCCTCATATGCTGCTGCTATATCAGCCCTCCATTCAGCCAGCTCTTCAAATCCAGCTGTCAAACCCAGCCCTCACACATCCCCAGACACAGCAGTGAGTCCTAAACCTTCCTCCCCGTGCAGCAAACCTGCCCACTGTCCTCCAGCTGTACAGACACATCCTCATTCCCCTGAGCTTCTGGGAACTTATGATGAGCAACAGGAGAATCCTGCCGACTATGGCATTGGTAGGCAGCGCCCCAACACCACACTCCAACACACTGGTTGAGACCTTTTCCTTGATGTTGGCGTTACATTGTGTTGCAGGTGGTTACTACCCTGTAGAGATTGGAGAGATTTTTGTTGACTGTTACCAAGTGGTTAAAAAGTTGGGATGGGGTCATTTCTCTACTGTTTGGCTCTGCTGGGATATGGTGTGAGTACGGGTTTGACCGATTTGACTTTTCTTATAAAAATTAATAACAAAATGTAGTGATGATATAATTAACATAATAGTAGCTAACTGTCATATTTGTTTGCACGCAGGAAGAGGTGTTTTGTGGCTCTGAAGGTGGTGAAGAGTGCTCAGACATTCACAGAGACGGCCCTGGATGAGATCAAACTTCTAAAATGTGTCAGTGTGACTGCATTGCTTTTAAGAAGCTTTTTTAGAGATGTGCATAGTTTTCAGTAGTACAATATACAGGTAGTAGACCTGACAAGAGTATTGTTAGCACAGAAAACCTCTATTGTGGTGGTTATGGAGCAAGAAGATTCACTAATACAGTGAACAAAATTATAAACGCAATGCTTTTTTGCCCCCATTCATCATGAGCTGAACTCAAAGATCTAAGACTTTCTCTAGGTACACAAAAGGTCTATTTCTCTCAAATGTTGTTCACATATCTGTCAAATCTGATATGGTGAGCACTTCTCCTTTGCCAAGATAATCCATCCACCTCACAGGTGCGGCATATCAAGATGCGGATCAGACAGCATGGGTATTGCACAGGTGTGCCTTAGGCTGGCCACAATAAAAGGCCACTCAAAAATGCAGTTCCATCACACAGGACAATGTCCCAGATGTGGCAAGTTTTGAGGGAGTGTGCAATTGGCATGCTGACAGCAGGAATGTCCACCAGAGCTGTTGCCCGTGAAATGAATGTTCATTCCTCTACCATAAGCCGTCTCCAAAGGTGTTTCAGAGAATTTGGTATATATCCAACCAGCCTCACAACCACAGACCACGTGTAACCACACCAGCCCAGGACCTCCACATCCAGCATCTTCACCTCCAAGATTGTCTGAGACCAGCTACCCGGACAGCTGCTGCAGCAATCGGTTTGCATAACCAAAGAATTTCTACACAGACTGTCAGGAACCGTCTCATGGAAGGTCATCTGCATGCTCATCGTCCACATCGGGGTCTCGACCTGACTGCAACTTCGCACAGCCATTGAACGGGAGTGGACCAACATTCCACAGGCCACAATCAACAACCTGATCAACTCTATGTGAAGGAGATGTGTTGCACTGCGTGAGGCAAATGGTGGTCACACTAGATACTGACTGGTTTGTCGACCCCCTGGCCCCCCCAATGCAGTAAAACTTCCCATTTTCGAGTGGGCTTTTATTTTGACCAGCCTTGTTCAGTATATGTGAGTTAATGGTGGCATAAAATGCAATTTGAGTCAATGTCATAGCAGGAGTTTTATACTAGATAATATTGTGTGTAAAGCTCTCCGGCAGCTCTCACGTTTTGTAATATCACCAGTTGCTCGGCCTATCTGCAATGATTTTTTTATAATTAAATACACACCACCACCATCTCTCACTGTGGCTTATATTATTTTCATCATCATCAATCAAAATAGTTGCCATTTCATTGCATTTTAAAGATGTTAGGAAGTTATTTGTTATACATTTCAGTTTTTGTTTATACTGTAATATGTTTACTATATGACCATGAGGTAAGGGACAGTGACCCCAAAGATCTAAAGCGTGAGAGGATCGTGCACCTCATTGACGACTTCAGGATCACAGGAGTGAACGGAGAGCGTATCCTTTACATATAATAGCATTGCCTAATCTGAGTGGTGCAGGTATTGATTTTCCATCAAGTATTCTGATCATCTGCTGTTAAGTGTGCCTACACATACAACCATGATGACATCATCCTTATACAACAGTGGAAGGACTTTAAGGCGAAATTGTGTCAAAATGTTTATCTTCTCCAAATACCTCAGAAATTATATAATATTAAACTATAATTATAAACTATACAGTAAGAAACAAGGTCCTTAATTGCTCACCAGATGTGTGCATGGTTCTGGAGGTGCTGGGCCACCAGCTGCTGAGGTGGATCGTCAAATCTAACTACACTGGCCTCCCCCTGCCCTGCGTTAAGAGCATCATCAGACAGGTGCTGTGCAACCCTTTATTCCATCTTAAATCCTCCTTTCACCACTGACTGAGCTTTTAGTTATGCTCCTCATTGACATGGGGTGCAGTGACAGTGACTGTGTTTTCATTCCTTATCACAGGTTCTGCAGGGTTTGGATTACTTGCACACTAAATGCAAGATTATCCACACAGACATCAAGCCAGAAAACATCCTCCTCAGAGTGGATGAGGTTTACATTCAAAACCTGGCAGCCAACACCAAGCTGTGGCAGCTTCCAGTGTCCTCTGCTTTCACCAGCTCCTCGGGTTAGTGATGCTGCACTAGCAATCACATGTATGTCACATTAATGTCTACATTCAATTATTAAAGAAAAATGAGTCCCAGGCACCTGCGAGTTCCACACTGATGGAGGTGTTCTTGATTAAGTGCAAATATACTCTGCTGTTGCCTTTTCACTTATTTTCACAATCTGCTCATCTGTTCCCTGCTGATGTTTACACTTCCTGCCAGTGAACAGACGCTCCAGAGATAAACAGGTGTGCAACTTGAAATGTATTCTTCTGTCCATTATTATTTCAATCATTTTATTAGGACAGTTTTATTTTGTTGTGGTTGCATTGTGACCTGCGCGTATCTGCTATGACTTCCTAAGAGTTTGTCCAACCTGTTGGGGAAGCTGACTGGGGTTTTCCACACTCTGGGCCAGTGGGTAAGATGGATGTTGTGATTTGCTTTTGCACTTGAGCCTCTTAATTGCATCTTGACAACATCTACAAAGACGAAAAAAAAGAAATACTTACTAGCCTATGCACTTGACAGCTCTTATATGTTACAATAACTAGGGACAAAAACACTGAAATAGCCTGATTATAATTTGCGTGGTGACATGCTCTCGTGTTGAATATTTGCTCACATTTGCTGTTGTGGTATTTTTGTGTCCAGGGATGGGCAAATAGGTATATCAAAATGTATTTTAAAAGAAGATACAACATTATCTTATTTTAAGGGTATAAAAAATAAACTAAAAAATACAGCCGACATGCCATGTATCAAAATAAACTACTGCTTTTTATTTCCAAATACTAAAAAAACTTATCCAAGGTACCATGAAATCACTTTGCAAACCTTCAATCGGCCTGTCTGATCTATCCCTTCCCCAGCACACTGACTCAGCTGATTAAGTGGCCAGTGTTTGAGAGCAACAGCTTTTCTCTGCGTCATAAGTCATGTGATAAATCTGACATTATGCAACCAGTTAACAGATTAAATATTCATTTTAAAGTAACCAACAGTTTCATGTTTAACCAACAGTTTGCTAATGATTCCCGATTGTATCCTATTTTAGTTATAATTTAGTGTTTGGTAACAAATGGCCTACACAGTATCATGAGCTACTAAAACATGAGTCGTGGATGGGTTGGCAACCTGTTGTTTACTGCCGTTGTTAATGACAATAAGGCACAAGTGTGTGCATTTAACAAGTTACACCACCTCGTGGAATTATAAAGTAATTTTGTACAACAACTCTGAAACACTTTGTTTGTGCATACTAACAAAAACATAACAGATGCTGAAGGTAGCAAGCTGACTTTAAGTGTGAGGGCTGCTACTCAGGTCAAATAGTTAGAACATTACGTAAATTGGTAAATGATTAAACCTAGGCTACTGAAATAAACACCAAACTGTTACTTAACAGGAACTGTAAAGATTTGTAACAATTTATGCTCAAAATCGATGGAAAGCTGGCTTCTTACACGTTTCTCGCCTTGACCTTCTTCTTCAGGTCAGTTTTCTGTTCTGATCTCAACACGTCCGGGCAAATTACAGCGTAAGCACCAATCAGAGGCAGCATTTTGACGATGTCATCATGTAGAGTTCTCACAGAGTATTTCACAGTATTTTTAAACTACAAAATACAAAACACTGAAGTATTTTGATACAAAATATGAAGCCATTTTGTATTTCAAATACGTATTTGATATACATGTACCATATATACTGCCTATCCCTGGTTGTGTTACTAACAGGCTTCCATAGCTCAAAGCGTGGGGGTGGGGTCAGGGGGTTGCTTGTTGTAGGTTTTTGTAAGAGGACACAACTGAACAGATTTTGATGTCCTTCCAACAACCACTGTCGTGGTTTCAGTATAGCTTGTTGTTAGCAACATACTGTTTTACAGCGTATAGGGTAACACCTTCACAATTTATTATTGAGATATTCATACATGGATTTCATGTAAAACTCATGCTTATGGTAAATACAGACAATATGCATGAGAAAACACCTATTGGGAAAAAACAATGAAAAGTTGGTGAGGTAACGCATGGCTATAATTTTAAGATTTCAGTAACGCTGTATTAAATGTTGGTAAAAGCATCTAGCTGACAAATAAATACATCTCTAATATGTGAATACTATGTTGGATATTTTTTATGCTGCTTGGGGGACACCAAAGTCAGACATTTTCAATTCCTACCCCGGGTTGCTTTAATTTTCATGATTTGCAGAAGTTGTGATAATTCTTTGAGCTCTTTTCAGATGAATTGCTTTACTCTTATTGTTCCCCACAACTGACTGGACCCCTTTAGTCCAGCAAAGTCTCCAAGAGCCCAATTAAGAGGCTGACGAGGAGAGACAGGAGTCGACGTGGACAGGAGAGTGCATCGGATCACAACCGAAAAGACAAACTTCATGTGTCGTTCTCTGATGCTACTTCTAGCACCGGTAGCTCCACCTGTCACTCTAAGCTCACAGGTCCTAACCTCACGTTAAGGAGGCAGACCCTGCTGTTGGAAGATGCACTGGTCTCGACTCCACACAGCCACAGAGACTCCATCTGCTCATTGCCAGACCTCAAAACAGATGCTCCTGTCTCTGGCTCTAGATCAGTGTTATTACATCAGACTGCAGACAAAGAGCCGCCTCCACCTTCACCATCTTCTCCCCGTGGTCAGTCTCATACCATTTGTGTCTTTTTTCCTGAACTACAATGTCAGCAGTTTGTTCCTCTTCCTGTGGAAATCTATACCTTTTGTTAGAGTGTTTACACAAGTTAATTTTTACTTACTCTTACCTAACATCATCAGTAGGCCTACACACAAGTTTATCCTGATCTTCTTAGCCATCACATTCTTTTGTGTATTTTAGGTGTTAGTGACTCAGATGTACTTTTGGACCTACTAAAGCCTGAGAATGCGGATAAAATCCAAATCAAGATTGCTGACCTGGGCAATGCCTGCTGGGTGGTAAGCAAACTAACCTGAAATATTTATAAAATTACAACTAAATTGTTTCATGTTCTAACTAGTCAGCAAGTGCATCCATTCATCATGGCTGCATCCATAATGCATAATTTGTTCTGACAATAGAACATTTTTTAATCTGATTTGTTATTTGCATTAAAATACACATAGTGAGAATAATGCTGACTGGCCAAGATGTTGGAAAATATGTTATGTACCAAGCTAAGTGACGATTTGATGAATCAAAATAAAGTAAAAACTCTGTTCAGCGAGAAATGGGTGGGGCCTGTTGAGAGTTTTTTTTATAAATTTCCACATAAAAAGCCCCATTTTCCACAAACAGTACATGCTTTATCCGACTTGACTCTGTTTCCAGTGAGACACGCAGCCAACACCATATGCACACAGAAATACAAAAACAGTGAAAGTGGTAGTGCTACAGACATAAAACAACTTACATTTTAAATACATTTATTAATTTTAGCTGACGCTTTTATCCAAAGCACTTACATTTGCCATATATTTCAGAGGTCGCATGCCTCTGGAGCAACTAGGGGTTAAGTGTCTTGCTCAGGGACACAGAGGTGGATGGGGGATTGAACCTGGGTCTCTCACACCGAAGGCATGGGTCACATCCATTGCACCATCACCACACCCACAGACTTAAATTCCCATCGGCCACATTTGCTATCATGCTAACACACTAAACTGGGGCGGTGAACATGGTTAACGTTACATGTTGCATATTAGCATTGTCCCTGTAAGCATGTTAGCATGCCAATGTTGGCATTTAACTCAAAGGCTGCTGCGCATTAAGTGCAGCCTCACATCAATGTGTGGTTCTTAGATATTTGAAATCTGTTTTACTTGTTCACTGTAATTAAAGGCATGTTTTTAAGGCATTATATAAAACTACATATTATAATTATTGAGATAATATTGTACAGCAACATAATTTGTGCTAATATTATCATATATGTGTACTTAATAGTAAAAAGTCTGTAATTTCATTTAAGTTAAAGATGTTGTAGTAAAATTTACACTTTTTTTCCAGAACGTTGTTAACAGTCATAGATGGAGGTCATTTAATAGTGGAACATTAAAATCTCATCTCTCTTGTCATCAGCACAAACACTTCACTGAAGACATCCAGACGTGTCAGTACCGCTCTGTGGAGGTTCTGATCGGTGCTGACTACGGCACACCAGCCGACATCTGGAGCACGGCCTGCATGGTGAGCCGAGCACCTGCATAGATGGGTGTTTTTGATTTTTTGCCCCCAGCTCTCTTTTCTAAATATTTTGCATTGCTATTTCTGTCACACAGCCATATTTTATTGTTACTTTAGGCTTTTGAGCTGGCCACAGGGGACTATCTGTTCGACCCCCAATCTGGAGCCACATTCTCCCGCGAGGAAGGTTTGTGTTGTTCGCTGCATCCCTTCTGTCCTTGATCAAACTAAATGTGCTTGTAATACAAAATCTGCCCATGTTCCTTCAGATCACATTGCCCACATCATTGAGCTGCTAGGACCCCTTCCTTCCCAGTTTGCACTCTCAGGGAAAATTCCAAACAATACTTCAACCGTAAAGGTAAAATGCACGAAATTATTACAAATATAGTGATCTTTATTATTATTTTTATTACTATTTTAAATTAGTATTTGCTCATCATATGGGCAAATTGCCTGCATCTGAGATTTGGAGTCTTTAGTCACAACCTATAGTGTGACTCAAATTGTCACACTTTTTGTTTCATGAAGAATTAAGATAAGTTAAAAACCTGATGTTAACAATGTATTTGTTAACATCAATGTTTAAACAGTTTTCATTCACTAAAAGTAGACTTTTTATCCTGTGCAGGACAATTGCGACACATCTCAAAGCTGAAGCCATGGAGTTTGTTGGAGATCCTGCTGGATAAGTACGAGTGGCTGCGGGAGGAAGCCGTCCAGTTCAGCTCGTTTCTGCTGACCATGTTGGAGCTGCTGCCAGAGGAAAGAGCCACAGCTGCCCAGTGTCTGAAACACCCCTGGATCACCTCCTAGGCTTACCAGTTCAGAGCCCAGTGGACTAGCTCTGGTCAGGAGCAGGCCTGGACACATCGCACATGCCATGGGACTCGCATAGCTGTGGGATCTACAGTAGTAGGCTGGTGCTGGGATCACGAGTGCAGCTTTCATAAAAATGTTTTAGCCTGAGGACGACCCTTCTCCCAGTTGGGTCTCTTGGTCTTTTAATGGCAGTCTTATCTAAATCAAGCACATCAATGACAAAAGAGAAGTTTTTCTTTGGAAAATTCTTGAATTTCAATAAACTGACATAAGGTTGTTTTTATTTTTATTTCTGTCACCGTAATCAAGACCTTAACTTGACCTTAACTTGAAGAAATGCTTGTTTAAGTAGTGAAATAATAGTGGTAAACCAATCTGCACTGTAAACCCAGATAAGTTCAGAATACTTAAAAAATATTTGTGGAAACTGATTACCTCAAACTTTTTAAGTAGTGGTAATAATATTTAATTTTAAGTAAACCTTAACTTAAATATAATACATTTTTAAAAAACCTTTAATTTCCGCATATTACATGACATTAATTCACTGATGCTAATTAAAATTAAATTCCACTTATTCTTTACTCAATAAATGTAATTGTGCACAACTTTTACTCTTTACTACTTTTTTAGACTCAATTGCTAATGGAAACTCACTCAACAAAATTACTACTAGTAAACTTAAAATTTAAAAAATGCCCATTTTCAGATGAAAAATACGAATACAACTCCATTATTACAATTCAAGTTCCCTTTATAGTATCATCCTCTCACAACATCATCTGTCATTTCTACATTTAACAGACATAAGATAAGGCACATCTTGCATAAAGCTATAAATAGACAAAGTAACTGACGGCTTGATTAGATAATTAACCAGCAACAATTTTGATTATCAATTTGTTTTTATTCTTTTTTGCAATAATGTTGTACATTCTCAATTTCCAGATTCTTAATGAGATTTTTTTGGTGTTATTCAATTCAATTCAATTCAGTTTTATTTATATAGCGCCAAATCACAACAACAGTTATCTCACAGCGCTTTTCATAAAAGAGCAGGTCTAGACCATACTCTATGATGCTATTTACAGAAGCCCAACAGTTCCCACCAAGAGCAAGCACTAGGCGACAGAGGCAAGGAAAAACTTCCTTTTAAGAGGCAGAAACCTCGAGCAGAACCATGGCTCAGGGTGGGCGGCCATCTGCCTCGACCGGTTGGGGTGAAGGAGAGAGAGGGAGAGAGAGAGCGAGAGAGCGAGAGAGAGAGAGGGCAGGAGAGGAACAGAGAGAAAAAGAGAGGGATGGAAGGAGAGAGAGAGGGGAGGGAGGCAGCCTACACAATATACACACAGAGGTACAGACAGTAAAGGTGATGCTGCTATAGACTAAATGGTACAGATATTTATAGTAGGGTTAATAGTAACAGTCGTAATGTTAATGATTATAATAACAATAGGACTAGTAACAATAGTCGTTGCAGCAGAGGGTGTCGAGCAGGAACACGGGGGCAGCAGGTGACCCGCAGCCACAGATCCAGACTCCACAGCTCCAGAGCCAGAAAACCTGCAGGAAGTGATAGGAGGAGAGAGGAGAGGGACGAGAAAGCACAAGACTACCGGAAAGGGGAGAAGTTGTGTTAGTAACATGCAATAATGGGATGAGGTTGCATACAGAGGGAGAGAAAGTAGAGGAGAGAGGAGCTCAGTGCATCATAGGAAATCCCCCGGCAGTCTAGGCCTATAGCAGCATAACTAAGGGATGGTTCAGGACTCACCTGAGCCAGCCCTAACTATAAGCTTTATCAAAGAGGAAAGTCTTAAGCCTACTCTTAAATGTGAAGATGGTGTCTGCCTCCTGAACCCAAACTGGAACCTGGTTCCACAGGAGAGGAGCTTGATAGCTGAACGCTCTGGCTCCTAGTCTACTTTTGGAGACTCTAGGAACCACAAGTAACCCTGCATTCTGGGAGCGCAGTGCTCTGGTGGGGTAGTAAGGTACTATGAGCTCTTTAAGATAAGATGGTGCCTGACTATTAAGAGCTTTGTAGGTAAGAAGAATGATTTTAAATTCTATTCTGGATTTTACTGGAAGCCAATGCAGAGAAGCTAAGACAGGAGAAATGTGATCTCTTTTCCTGGTTCCTGTCAGAACACGTGCTGCAGCATTCTGGATCAGCTGAAGAGTCTTAACGGACTTTTTCGAGCAGCCTGATAATAAGGAATTGCAGTAATCCAGCCTAGAAGTAACAAATGGACTAGTTTTTCTGCATCATTTTTAGACAGGATGTTCCTGATTTTCGCAATATTACGTAGGTGAAAAAAGGCGGTCCTTGAAATTTGCTTAATGTGAGACTTAAACGACATGTCCTGATCAAAGATAACTCCAAGATTCCTCACAGTGGTGCTGGAGGCCACAGCGATGCCATCAAGGGAAACTATATCTTTAGATAATGCGTCACGGAGGTGCTTAGGCCCCAGAACAATAACTTCAGTTTTATCTGAGTTTAACATTAGAAAATTACAGGTCATCCAGGTTTTAACATCCTGAAGGCACATTTGAAGTTTAGCTAACTGAAGAGTTTCATCTGGTTTGATCGATAGATATAACTGAGTATCATCTGCATAACAATGAAAGCTTATGGAATATTTCCTGATAATATTGCCTAAAGGAAGCATGTATAAAGTGAAGAGGATTGGTCCAAGGACAGATCCTTGTGGAACTCCATGACTAACTTTGGCATGCATGGAGGACTCATCGTTAACATGTACAAACTGAAATCGATCTGATAAATAGGACTTAAACCAGCTTAGAGCGGTTCCTTTAATGCCAATGAAATGTTCCAGTCTCTGCAATAGGATCTGATGGTCAATGGTATCAAATGCAGCACTAAGATCTAGTAAAACCAGTACAGAGACAAGTCCTTTGTCTGATGCAATAAGGAGGTCGTTAGTAATTTTCACCAGTGCTGTCTCTGTGCTATGATGAATTCTAAATCCTGACTGAAAATCCTCAAATAAACTATTGCTCTGTAGAAAGTCACACAGCTGTTTAGCAACTGCTTTCTCCAGGATCTTAGAGAGAAATGGAAGGTTAGATATAGGTCTATAGTTGGCTAAAACATCCGGATCAAGTTTGGGCTTTTTCAGAAGAGGTTTAATTACAGCTACTTTAAAGTACTGTGGTACATAACCATAAAGATAGATTGATCATATCTAGTATAGAGGTGCTGACTAAGGGTAAAACATCTTTAAACAACCTAATCGGGATGGGGTCTAAGAGGCAGGTTGATGGTTTAGATGAAGAAATTATTGAAGTTAGTTGGTAAAGATTGAGGGAAGCAAAACAGTCTAAACATATATCTGGTTCTACAGCTGTTTCTAAGGTTCCTGAGTTAAGAGATAAGTTGGTGCCAGTTGAGGGCAGGTCTTGGTGAATTTTGTCTCTAATAGCTAGAATTATATCATTAAAGAAGCTCATGAAGTCGTAACTACTAAGAGCTATGGGAATACATGGCTCAATAGAGCTGTGACTCTCTGTCAGCCTGGCTACAGTGCTGAAAAGAAACCTGGGGTTGTTCCTATTTTCCTCTATTAATGACGAGTAGTACGCTGCTCTAGCATTACGGAGGGCCTTCCTATAAGTTTTAAGACTATCTTGCCAAATTAAACGAGAATTTTCCAGTTTGGTGGAACGCCAATTCCTCTCAAGTTTCCGCGATATTTGCTTTAATTTGCGAGTTTCAGTATTATACCATGGAGCTAACCGTCTTTGTTTTAGTATTTTCTTTTTTAGAGGGGCTACAGAGTCGAGTGTCATTCGCAGCGAGCCTGCAGCACTATCAACAAGATGATCAATTTGGGAGGGACTGAAACTAGCATAGGAGTCCTCCGTTACTTTGTGACTTGATAATGAATTTAGAGTTGATGGAATCGCATCCTTAAATTTAGCTACAGCACTATCAGACAGACATCTTGTATAGAATTTTTTGCCCAATGGCGTGTAGTTCAGAAATACAAACTCAAAAGTTATCAAACAGTGGTCGGACAAAGAGGGATTCTGTGGGAACACTATTAAATGTTCAATTTCAATACCATACACCAAAACAAGGTCGAGGGTGTGGTTAAAACAGTGAGTCGGTTCATGAACACTCTGAGAGAAGCCAATGGAATCTAACAGAGAGATAAACGCAGTACTAAAGCTGTCATTCTCAATGTCCACATGAATATTAAAATCCCCTACAATAATAACTTTGTCCGTTTTAAGGACTAAAGTTGACAAAAACTCTGCAAATTCAGATAAGAATTCAGAATACGGGCCAGGTGCCCGGTACACTATAACGAAGAGAATTGGTTGCAGTGATTTCCAACTTGGGTGCGAAAGACTAAGAACAAGACTTTCAAATGAGTTATAATTTAGTTTAGGTTTAGAGCAGATTAGTAGGCTAGAGTCAAAGACAGCTACAACTCCACCTCCTCGGCCTGTGCCTCGAGGAATGTGAGTATTAATATGACTGGGAGGGGTGGATTCATTTAGGCTAACATATTCTCCATCACCCAGCCAGGTTTCAGTAAGACAAAATAAATCAATATCATAATCTGATATTAGTTCATTTACTAGTACACCTTTAGAAGAGAGAGATCTGATGTTTAAGAGTCCACATTTAACTCTCCTATTCGTTTGCACTATTGCTCTTGTGGTTTTACCCCGAGCCGGACTTCTAAATCACTGAGCCTCGCCTCCATGTCTATAAATAAACTACACTTATTACACGTACCATTACCGCTAAAGGAGGCAGAGGAGTAACTGAACATCTGACACACCGAGCAGGAGAAAGTAGGAGAGAGAGAGGGAGAAGGAGAAGCCATCGCTAGCTGCTAAGCTAAAGTCGCCAACGGCTAAGCTAAAGTACTGTAGCGTTGAGTGATAATAACTGAAATTGAGCTAAATAAAATTTCCTTTTACTACTTACTTGACTGTGTTTCGTGTAAAAAGCGACTATGCATAATTTTATTCCATCAGCAGCACTTTCACTTAAATAATATAAAAGGGAGCTTTAAATGTTGAGTTTTATGGAATCATAGGCAAATAAAGACAGCTAATAAAGATTGTTTAAAATAAGAAGTCCCACGCTACACAAATTGTTAAGTCAGGTAGACAAGGTAATGGAACAATATCAGCATTTCTGCAGGTTTCACCCGGTCAAATTTAAGACTTTTTAAGACCATCATGAACGAAATTTAAAACAATATATCACAACTTAAAAAAAGAAACGCACAAAGGAAATACAGTCACAAATTACTTGCAGAGTAAATCAATGTCTACAAAATTGGCATTGGACGATGTCAACAATGAAACACCAGGATGGACGATGACATCGATAAGCTACGTAATTAACAAGCTGGCATGCGGTGACATGAAAA
>NW_024041261.1:0-6142 GCF_014851395.1 Micropterus salmoides
AAAGAAAAATGTAATTCAGAAAGCATCTTAACCCTTAAAAGAGGTCTTAAGGTCAAATTTGTTAGGAGCACGGACGAGGACTTTTAAAAGGCTTAAGAGTTTCTTTAGTAGAGGAGAAAATGGCAGAAAGACGAAGAGGGAGAAGAAATGTGTTGCGGACAATGGATGAATGGATGATTAATCAGATGTTATAGATTAGATCGTGCAGGGATCATGTTCGTGACTGATGTTATTACAGACGCGCTAACATCTCCAACACAGCGCAGGAATGCCATAGCGCCAGAAATGAAAGTAATCATTACATTACGATATTTGGCAACTGGGAAAATGGGTTGCAGGGGGATTGAACCGTTAATAGTTTGTGCTATACGCTCCCACGTCTGCTTCTTGCCCCGTGCTGTGACACCCGGCCCGAATTTTCCTTTTAGATTGGCCTTGTGTTCATCCACTAACTGGGCTAACAGTAAAGACTGTTCCTCTGTCCAGTTGGGCTTTCTCGCCCTTCTTGGTTTTGATTCCATGTTTGATACATTAAAACCATCACTTAAATAGACATGCCAGCAATCAATTTTTATCATTCTAAGCCAATCATATACCTTATAGGAAATTAACAGCATGGTAAATAAAAACAGGATCTATATACACATATAATGTGTGTGTGTTTGTGTGTGAGAATCATCAGAAATATTATCAGAAATAGGAAATATTACGCATGTAATTTCCAAAGTGAATGCTTAGAATAGAACCTATACTTAAAATCACTCTTTTTTTCCTTCTTGGACAACCAACCAATCACAGTCTTCAAAAGATTGTGTCATACATAGCAACGGGGTCAACCCCGCCTTCTCACTAAGATGAAAGTTTTTGTCTTTTCCTTGCTCAGAGTTGCTCTCAGATCAGTCCCTGAACGCTCCTAAGCTAAGACTCCTACGTAAAAGTTTTTAAGCTAAATTAAGAGTTTTCTGAAATGATTCTTAGAATCTTTATGAATACGTGTTTATTAGAAACAGTTTTAATTTACTGATATTTTTAGAGGTTCAATGGCAATTCGGGTCTTCGCTTTTATATGTGGCATATACACATATGTCTGTTTTAGACATAAAGCTGCTGTAATTTCACTATTTCTTAAGCCACAGCTTCCTTGCTTTCTGGAATCCAGAACATTTGGTCCTGGATTTTTCACAGAAAGTCGCACTTTACAGAGGAATTAGCCACTTTGTTACAGTGTTATCTTAATTTCAAGTGACGGTACACAAAGGCAACATTTGTTTGTATATCCAAAACATGTAGTTTCTGATACTGTGAAAGGACAGTACTTCTTTCATTCCTCTCTGCATCTCCTTTATTTTTCCTCTCAGATCCGTGTGAGTCGTAACAAGCAGAGAGGTCTACTTATGGTTGATGGGCGATACAGTAAACAGATGATCAGTCCGAAGAAGGTACGTTATTTTTTTTTCTATTGTAATCACTTATTCTCTATGTATCTATGTAACTGCACATACAAGTAAATTACATGGTAGACTAGTAATAAGAACAGTGAAAAATTGAAGACAAATAATCCAGTAATACACCTCAGATTGTATTTGTTGCATTTGTCAATCATGTTTTTAAAAGGATTGTTTTATTAATAATGAATCTTCTTCTTACCAGGCTGACCTGTTAGATGTGGTGGGAGTACTGTATGTTGGTGGATTACCAAAAAACTACACATCCAAGAGAATAGGACCGGTAAAAAAAAAACAACAAAGAAAAACTTTTTTTTTTTTTATTAACAAAAGTAACAAGTCTTTTCATGCTATATTTCTATTTTGTTCTTCAATTCAACTAGTTTCATTCAATTTCTAATGTAACAATCAACTAAGAAGAGTTTATTTAAGATGTCCAATGTTAGTCCTCTTCGGACTTGTGGCCTGTTTCCCTGAAAGTGGATATCGGTCGACATGATTTGCAGTTACACCTGAATACTGACATTGGAGGGATTGTTGGTTAATGGTTATGAGTAATTATTTTGTTAGATTGAACCCAAATGTTCTTTCTTTGTTCCCAGATTCTCTACAGTATCAATGGATGTATCCGTAACTTTAAGATGGTGGGAGGCCCTGTAAGCACCAAGGCAGCTGCCACAGGTAATGAATTTGTACTGTATGTATGACTGTACATATGTTACATGTTACACACTCAATGAAACCATCAATAATTGGGTTAGGATTGTCACTTGTTTCTTAAATATTTAATAACACTACAAAGTAGGCATTTAGATTTTCCCTCCAATTATTTAACCCCTCTCCTCCTCCTCTTTGCCTAGGTCGCTCTGAAGTCATTGAGGACTTTAAATTGAATATGGCCACGCCCACTTCTAGTCACATGGTAGGGAGGTGCTTTGTTGCTACTGAGACAGGCACCTATTTTGACGGCACTGGCTTCCTGAAAGCAGGTGAGACCAGACACGGACAAGCCACTTGCATGCTTGTATGGTTGTGAAATGTAAACATTAGTTGTGAAATCTTGTTTGCCTAATATGGGGTTAGTTACTGTATGTAGTTGTGAGTGTCTAGCAACAACCTAACAGTGACCTACAAACCATCTAGTGTAACCCCAGCAACAGTCTAGTTTAATTCAGGAAGAAAACGTTACACATAATACAGCATCACAGCACACAAAATTGTGAGTAGCTACTAAGGAATGACCTGATAACTAATGAATCGTTAATAAGTAGTTAGTCAATAACTCCTGAATGGAGGACTGAATAGAGTTTTTGTTCTAAGTAATCCCTTATTACTTCATGATTTTGACAAGTCGCTATGGAGTTTTTAAATTCACGTGACGAGTAAAAACTATGCAGCTATTTGTCTTTATCATGAAGGAATCAGGGATTACTTAGTATGATGCGTTAATCAGAAATGACTCAAAGTGGTCAGTATGTTGATTCACAGATATTAAGTAATCATTACCTGATTTCATTAATAGTGTATCTCCCAGTAAGTTCTCTAGTGAATGATCTTAGTCCTCCATCTGAGTAATCAGATTGTTCCTGATTTGTTCCTTAGTAACTACTCACACCTCTGTGTACCGTGTTGTAAAGTGTTACCAAATTTTCTTCAGAAACTTGACCGTTTCATGTTATAAAAGGTGAATACCAATCTCTCCCTCTCTCTAGTCTCTTCTTACAGGGTGGGTCTAGATGTGTCAATTGCATTAGAGTTCAGAACCAGCAAAACCAATGGAGTGCTTTTTGCCATAAGTAACCAAGCCAACGATGGACTCGGACTGGAGATTGTCCAGGGCAAGGTACATACCTAAGTTCAATACCACACAATATTGAGGCCTAAAGACTGGAAACAGGGAAACAGTTAGCCTGGCTCTGTTCAACCACAACAAAGTTTGCTTACCAGCACCCCTTAAGCGCACTACATCTTGTTTGTTTAATCCTTACAAAAATCACATGTAAACCACCATGTAAAAAACAACAACTTGCCATTTTACCAGGGTTTATGTTGTTAGGTGTTGCCAGGAAACCAGCAGAAGATGTGGCACATAATCCTTCCTAAAATGGCAAATTGTCATTTTTGCACTTGAGGTTTTGGACGGATTAAACAAAGGGATACAGAATAACATGTTGATTAGTGAGCTTTAGAGGTGCGGGTAAGCTGATTTAGTTATGGCTGAACAGAGCCAGGCTAGCTACATTTATCCATTCTTTGTGCTAAGCTAACAGACAGTTGTGAGTGGTACTGTATTGATCTTCTCATCTAACTCTCCGCCAGAAAATAAGTGTACTTCCTAAAGTCAAACTATTCCGTATAATGTATTTTAAACTTTTATGATGCAGATTGCAGATAGTATATGCAGTATTTAGATACAATGAGAAAAATACAGATACAAATCTAAATGGATACCTATAGACTGATAATGCAATAAAGCTATATTTGAAGAATTTATTTCCTTTCCATAGCTGCTCTTCCACGTTGACAACGGAGCTGGACGAATCACAGCCGAGCACATGCCTGAGGGCGAGGGCTTCTGCGATGGCCAGTGGCACTCTATCACTGCCAACAAGCTTCGCCACAGGGTGGAGCTGGTGGTCGACGGGAAGGAGAGCCAAGCAGAGAGCCCTAACGCACGCTCCAACACATGTGACACCAATGACCCCATCTATGTCGGGGGATATCCTGGTATGACTGCCTTCTGAACACATGAAATAATACTTGCGCATACATAGAAATATGTATACGTTGTACCTTACTGCACAAACAGAAACACACTGTGGGGTGACATGTCTCTGTTTTATTACCCTCTTAGATGGAGTTCGTCAGGCAGCGCTCTCTACCAGCACATCTTTCAGAGGTTGTTTGAGGAACCTGAAGATCACCAAGGCTTCAAAGACCATGGATGTGCAGTTCAACAAGGCTCTAGAGATCAAAGGAGTCCAGCCTCTCTCCTGTCCTGCTGTAGCTGCTTAACCGGTACCTTAGCGCATCCACTTTGTTTCCTCTAATACAGTACTTCTTCAAGGAGCTACACAGGGCACCATGTTATAGATAATGTAAATTCATCCCGTCTATTGAAATAAATGTTGCTGCCAGGTGGTCACTGACTAGTGTATAGTATGTACCTACCTGTGATAAAAGGCAAACACACTATCCAGAGAAGACACATGGGAACATCTGTGTTTGGGGCAACCAGCATGCAAAGCTACCTGGTGCCGTTTTCAAAGTGTAAGAATCAAAAAAACACCCTCAAAATCTCAGTTCACCGTCACATATTCAGTACGAGACCCTGACTTTATGTACAGTGTAAGGCTCTGACCAATAAATCTACAATTGCTATAAACTGAGGTCTCAACATGTTTTAAAGTGCATTTCATAGTTTGTCTACCAAGTTTACATGAAAGAAGGTGTTAAGATCTGTGCTGTGGTTACAGGTGCTCACAGTCCTAAAGCTAATTATATTTTGGAATATGTGATTATTAAATTAACTTTTTTCCCCCCATTGAAGTCCTCTTGCAGAGGTAGAACGGAGTATGTTTCTTTCAATTATATTTGTTACACAAACTTCTCTGGATAAGATTCAAAAACTACAATTTATTTCTTTGTTTGAATTTCCTACATTTGTCCTTCATAAACCTTGTTCCCAGAGAATTGTTTGAGAAGCTGCCTGATCACTTATCCACTGATGTTCACTTTCTTCATAAAAGAATAGTTAACACAAAAATGACATTGTATAGTCATACATTCTCACCCTCTAAATCTAAATAAGAGTACATTTTTCAGCCTCTGTACTTTAGAGTTCTTAAAATGACAAACCAGTTTACACCAACAGTTCTAAAGCCAGAAGAAACTCTGTTCCAAGTGTCAAGTATTTATTTCATTACCTAATTATCTAAGCAATTACATGGAGAGCCTACTTAATTAATAACCAATAACATGAATACAAGGAAATTTTTGTCGATTGTTTTCCATAAAGAAATACAGTAGAACTGCGTGTTGATATAATACACTACTAAAATGTTAAATTTTTGGGTGCATTATTTTCTTTAACATTCAACACTTTATTAGGGGAAAATCTCATACACAAGCTGATTCTTGTATAACTTTTCAGTAATATAGAGTATCAAATTGAAGGTACAAGGTTTCTGCGGACACTAATGACACTGTAGTTTGCATGGTGTGGCTGAAAATACTTCTGCAGCTGTTTCTGAAATATTCTTGATAGCATCACACGATTGTCCGTCCTTCTTTAAACTGAAGAATATTTGATTAAACAAATTATGTTGAAATGCATTTTTCAGAAATAAGGAGAATCTTTAAACTGTCAGGACACCATTCCTGAAATTTTTATTGAATAACGTTTTGTTTTAGATTGTCTTTTTCAAGTCTTAGACAGTGTTACATTTTTGGGATATGGGTGATAATTTTAAGAATTAACTTAAAGTACTATGCTCAAAGTTAGTGGGATTATTTCTAAATGCTTGCCATTCTGTTTTATTTTATTTTTTTTATTCTGTACTGTGTCCAAGTTAGCGAGAGATGAGAAATTAATCTTGAGACATTTACCAGCACTTACTTTCCAAATGCACTAGAGGCGGTATGTGAATACAAAGAGCCAAGATGTACCTGTTCTTCATTACCCCAGGTATGTTCTG
>NW_024041262.1:0-17500 GCF_014851395.1 Micropterus salmoides
TGGCGCTATGACTGTGGGTGAATGTCAGCATGTACATGTGTTCAGGGCGGGACTCTCATCCTACATGTACAGTTTGGTGCAGATGTGAGCATGTACACTGAAGTTACGACAACTTCCGTGTCATGGCGAAGAGTTGATCTTTGACGCCACGCTACGGACACGCCCATTGACGAAAACTTGCAAATAGCACAACTTTTCATCTTCAATGCCTTTAGAAGGCACAGCAGAAATTTGAGGTCGGTCGGACTAAATCCCTAGGAGGAGTTCGTTAAAGTACGAAGTGTGTAAATCATCCAAAATTTGACGTAAAATTCAAAATGGCCGACTTCCTGTTGGGTTTAGGCTATGGCTCCAAGAGACTTTTTTGTGCGTCTGGACAAGATACACGTACCACAGAAAATTCGTGCACGTAGGTGAAACGTGCGGCGGGGGCTGCTTCGTTAAAAGTCACTTCCTGTTGCCAGCAGGTGGCGCTATGACTGTGGGTGAATATCAGCATGTACATGTGTTCAGGGCGGGACTCTCATCCTACATGTACAGTTTGGTCCAGATGTGAGCATGTACACTGAAGCTACGACAACTTCCGTGTCATGGCGAAGAGTTGATCTTTGACGCCACGCCACGGACACGCCCATTGACGAAAACTTGCAAATAGCACAACTTTTCATCTTCAATGCCTTTAGAAGGCACAGCACAAATTTGAGGTCGGTCGGACTAAATCCCTAGGAGGAGTTCGTTAAAGTACGAAGTGTGTAAATCATCCAAAATTTGACGTAAAATTCAAAATGGCCGACTTCCTGTTGGATTTAGGCTATGGCTCCAAGAGACTTTTTTGTGCGTCTGGACAAGATACACGTACCACAGAAAATTCGTGCACGTAGGTGAAACATGCGGCGGGGGCTGCTTCGTTAAATGTCACTTTCTATTGCCAGCAGGTGGCGCTATGACTGTGGGTGAATGTCGGCATGTACATGTGTTCAGGGCGGGACTCTCATCCTAGATGTACAGTTTGGTCCAGATGTGAGCATGTACACTGAAGTTACAACAACTTCCTGTTTCATGGCGAATCATCGACGCCACGGACACGCCCATTGACGAAAACGCGCAAATAGCACAACTTTTCATCGTCAATGCCTTTAGAAGGCACAGCAAAAATTTGACGTCGATCCGACTAAATCCCTAGGAGGAGTTCGTTAAAGTACGAAGTGTGTAAATCATCCAAAAATGGCCATAAAATTCAAAATGGCCGACTTCCTGTTGACTTTAGGCTATGGGTTCTTGAGGCTTTTTTGTGCGTCTTGACATGATACACGTCCCCAGAAAATTTCGTAGATGTAGGTTGAACGTGAACGAGGGGCTAATTTTTTCCAATTTTCTAGGTGGCGCTAGCGAGTCATTTTGCAACGCCCATGTGCGAAACTTGTAGAATACGAAATTTTTCACCGGTTCTGACATGTTTGCAAATTTTGGTGAGTTTTCGAGTATGTTTAGGCCATGTCATTTGGGCCTACTTTGCAGAAAAAAAAAAAAAAAAAAAAAAAAAAAAAAAAAAATAATCCGAGCAAATTCAATAGGGACCTCACACGGTCGTGCTCGGGCCCTAAAAAAATAATCCGAGCAATTTCAATAGGGACCTCGCACGGTCGTGCTCGGGCCCTAAAAATAATCCGAGCAATTTCAATAGGGACCTCGCACGGTCGTGCTCGGGCCCTAATAATCCGAGCAATTTCAATAGGGACCTCGCACGGTCGTGCTCGGGCCCTAAAAAAAAAAATATATAATCCGAGCAAATTCAATAGGGACCTCACACGGTCGTGCTCGGGCCCTAAAAATGATGATCAGTATAAGATATTCACAAAATATTATTCACAAGATATTCTCTGGAGGCAGTGATAAAAAACAAGGAAGTAAGAGTTCACAAAAAGTGCAATGAAAACAAAAAAGTGCAATCAATAAAAGATAATTGTAGGGGATAGAAGAAGAAGAGCACAGGACGTGCATGTTAGAGGTGTTATAAGAGGAAGTGTTCTCAGAAGAGATGAGTTTTCAAGAGCTTCTTGAAGTTAGAGAGGGACGCCCCTGCTCTGATGGCGTGTGGTATCTCGTTCCACCATCGTGGTGTTACAGATGAGAATAGCCGGGACTGGGATTGCTTTGTCTGAAGGGATGGCAGAGCGGCGTTCGTTGGAGGAGCGTAGCGGCCGAGAAGGATTATTTTGGAGTTTAGGTAGATGGTTGCAGAACCCGTAGTCACTCTGTATGCAAGCATTAGTGACTTGAATTTCATTCTGCCCAACAGTTCCCACCAAGAGCAAGCACTAGGCGACAGAGGCAAGGAAAAACTTCCTTTTAAGAGGCAGAAACCTCGAGCAGAACCATGGCTCAGGGTGGGCAGCCATCTGCCTCGACCGGTTGGGGTGAGAGAGAGAGAGAGAGAGAGAGAGAGAGAGAGAGAGAGAGAGAGAGAGAGAGAGAGATGTAAGGAGAGAGAGAGGGGAGGGAGGCAGCCTACACAATATACACACAGAGGTACAGACAGTGAAGGTAATGTTGCTATAGACTAAATGAAAAATGGTACAGATATTTATAATAGTGTAATGATTGGTTCTGCATAGAGAGAACATTATATTGGGTTCTTAGCAGTAGTAGTTCTTTTAAGACATTATCAGTATTTTGGCCTGCTTGTAAACTCTTTTCCTCAAGTAAACGGATTTTTGTTTCAAGGGTTTTAATTTTCTCCTGTTTCTCTTTTGTCTTACTGCTTGTATAGCTTATAATTTGTCCTCGTATAAAGGCCTTAAAGGCTTCCCATCTAATTGTAGCAGATGTTTGGGTGGTGTTGTGTTCAAAATAGTAGTCAATTTGTTCCCCTAAGAACGCAAGAAATCTTTTGTCTTGCATCTAGTGTATTTGAAGTCTCCATTTAGTACAATTACGAATAAAGTTTGGTTCAACATATGTCAAAGATACAAGCGCGTGATCTGATATAAGAATACTACTGTATTGACACTTTCACATACATGAAATTAGTTCAGCTGATACCAGAAAATAATCTATTCTTGAGTATCCTTTAGAAATGCTCGACCAACATGAATATTCCCTTTTTAGTGGATTTTGAGACCTCCATATATCCACCAGGTTGAGTTCCTTTATAAAGTGTTGTAAAGCTTTCCTATACCTTATGTGAGTGTTATCGATACCGGATGACCGATCCTTGCTGGGCTGCAAAACACAATTAAAATCACCTGCCACAATGTGCTTTCCGGGCATTGTAGAGTTTCTCAAAAATAAATTATTATAGAAATCTGCATTATCATCATTAGGTCCATACACATTAACCAGATTAATCCGAGTTGATAGAATATTTCCCTGTACAATTAGAAATCTACCGTTGGGGTCTTTGGTTATTTTGTCAATGCGTAAAGGAATAGACTTATGTATCATAGTTATAACTCCTCTGGAATTAGAAGAAAAAGCTGAAGATATTACCTGACCTGGACATCTACGTTTAATTTTGATTGTCTCATGATCTAGCATGTGTGTTTCCTGTAGGAACACAATTTTGGCTCTTAGCTGTTTTATTCAACCTACTACTTGTTCTACAATTCCAAGAGACACATTCAACCAAAACATCTGTCATTTGTTACAATATAATGGTTAACATAAGAAGAGGTACCTTACCTTAGTGCAAGCACAGCCATAAAACCTATAAAGGGGTACCATTTAGAATAAAACCAAAAAGAAAAGGAAGAGAGCGACCCACCCAAAACCCAGGCCTGAACCACTAGAACATACAGGCTCCCCCAAACCCCTGAATAACTTCCCTCCACTGTCGGGAATAGGTCCACGCTATACTGAGGAACTATTCTCCTGTAAACCAGAACTCACCTCAGTTGCTTATCTATATACAAAGAATAATCCCGGTAAGTTATTTTATCTATCAACTAGAAACAGAATATGTGATAGCCTACATGCACGTAGCTTTCAGTACTCACTTGAGAAGCGACTAATTACTCTTTAAGCAGAAAAGGAATTAAAATAAATAAAACAAAATAGAGCTTTAAACTGGGCTATTTTTTATACTTGTACTTTAAAAAGAATCAAGTATATAGGTCGTAAATTTCCAAGTTTCCAACAAAATTAAGCCCTACACACCTCTTAATTTCCAGCAGCCACATCTAAAGAGTTTGTAAGTGTAATAAGAGTTCTCATCAAGGCACACTTAGATTAGCCATCCTCAGTCACTGGTTCCATCTTCTTGATGTACTTGTCAACATCAGCTGGTGTATTGAAGACGACAGTGCGGTCATCATTGGTCAGCGAAAGCCGTGCGGGGTATATGATCCGGTGTTTGTCCAGTCCGAGTTCCCGCAGCTGCTTCCTCACGCCGTCGTACCTCCTCTGTTGTTTATACACCTCCATTGGCAGGTCAGGAAGAAATCTTACTTTGTTGTTTTGGTACGTCACCTCTTTCCGTATCCGCGCAGCTTTCAAGATGTTTTCTCGGTCCTTGTAGTTCAAGCACTTGACGATAATAGTTCTCGGGTACTTGGCGGAACTTTGATTCGCTGT
This sequence comes from Micropterus salmoides, assembly GCF_014851395.1. Lineage (NCBI taxonomy): Eukaryota > Metazoa > Chordata > Actinopteri > Centrarchiformes > Centrarchidae > Micropterus > Micropterus salmoides. Next base: position 4,573 of record NW_024041262.1, read on the forward strand.
TATCCGGTGCGCTCTCTCTAGAACCGGTGGCGTTATCTTCAGAATATCCGCTATCCATTTTTCCATAAAGGAACAGGTGTCATTGCCTTCTTCTTTCTCGGGTATGCCCAGCACACGCAAGTTGTTACGTCTGCTCCTCCCTTCTAAATCTTCAATTTTGTTAGTGAGGTTTTTTGTCTTGCTCTCAAGGTTTGCGATAGTTTCTTTCAGGATTTGTATCTCGTCTTCTGCGCTAGATATCCGCACTTCGGCCTCCATGATACGCCCACTGCAGTCTTTAATGTCCGTTTGGACATTTCTTATTTCCATCAGTACACCGTCAATTTTTGTGTGAAAGTCCTGTTTGAGTGAGGTTATGGCAAGCATAAGGTCCTTTGTAGAAGGATTATCCATGTTTATGATTTGTGTGGCGAGAAGAGAAGAGAAGGGGCCCAAGCACTGAGCCTTGGGGCACCCCTGTGGGGAGGTAGTGGGAGGAGGATAAATGTTCTTGCCACAAAACATTGTAGGAACGCCCCCGAGAGGTAGGATTCGAACCCCAGGAGTGCTTTACTCAAGATACCCATTGCTGAGAGAGTGGATAGCAGGATCCTGTGGTTGACTGTGTCAAAGGCAGTTGATAGGTCAAGCAGGATAAGAACCAAGGATTGGGTCAAGAGTTCTGATACTTCGCTCTCTGTGAGAGGAGTAAACGAGGAGAGTGAAGAACCACTGACCTGGGATGGCAGAGGAAAAGATGTAGTAGGACTGATACAATGGTTGAGTTTGAATGTTTCAGAGAAATGAATAGTTATAGCCGCCACTTTGCCTGTGAAGAAGGCAGCAAAGGTATCAGCAGACAAGTTTGTGGGTGGTGAGGTGGAGGAGGATTTAGTAGCGCTTTAAAAGTAGAAAATAATTTCCTTGAGTCAGTGGCACTGCTAATTCTGTTCTTATAGAATGCAGTTTTGGCAGTGCTGATGCTTGTTGAGAAGGATAGGAGCAATTGGTAGCCCTTAAGGTTGGCTGGGTCTTTGCTTTTTCGCCATTTTCTTTCTTGCTCTGAGATCAGTACGGAGCCCACGGATGATACCCAGGTGGGACTGGTTTGGGCGAGCAGGCTTGGTGGATAGAGCACACAGGCTATCCAGGCACAAGCTTAGTGTAGAGCACAGAGATTGTGTGGCATCATTGATCTCAAGTGAGGAAAATGTGTTGAGGGAAGGTAGAGCGGAAGCTACCACTGAGGCAAAGTGAGCGGGAGACAGGTTGCGGAGGTTGTGGCATTGTGAGACAAATGGTGTTGGAAGAATGGCCTTTTCCTGTAGGTATACCGTGAACTGAATGAAATAGTGGTCTGACACATGTAGAGGTGTGACTGTTAGGCAATCTGTGGCACAGTTTCAGACAAGAACGAGGTCAAGCACCTTGCCAGCTTTGTGGATCGGGGGCTGAGAACCCGTGTTAGATCAAAGGACTGAATCAGAGACAGGAAGTCTGCTGATTTCGAGTTGTCTAAGTGAATGTTCATGTCACCGAGGACAAGTAGGGGACAGTCATGCTCTGGGATCGAAGACAGGAGTGTGTCTAGCTCCTCCACAAAGTTACCCATTTGTCCTGGTGGACGGTATATGACAATCACACCTGAGACCTTTACTGGAGCGGACACAAAGAAAACATGGTATTCGAAGGAGGCATATTATAGAGATAATGTGTTAGCATAAGCAGTGATAAAGTCAGCTTTGTTGACTGCCGACTGGCAGTTCCATGACCCAACAGACAAGTAAACAGATGTGGGTGGTGCCTGTTTTAAAGGTTTGAGGAGTGCCTGATTTCTGTGCCTGATGGCATACCTCTTGTGTGGACCGGAGACAATAGGAATAGTATAGTAGCACATGGCCTGAGTGTAGTTGTAGCTGGCAGCTTTAGGTGAGTAGGTGTGCCTCAGGAAGGGAAAAAGCTTCTCTTTTAGGCGGCCTTGCTCAGTGGACTCGCTGGTCTTTACCCAAGTAGATCTTCCCACAAGAAGCTGACGCTTCAGTGGTAGGTTTCACTCAAGTAGTGTGAGTCTAATTGCACACAGGTGTTGGGAATTAAGACTGACTGCACCCAGCTGAGATTGCCCTCCGAATTAACAAGATAAAAGCTTGGTTTCAATGGGTGGGACACACATCCAGTTGTTTGTCGCTCAGCCAGCCTTCAGATTCTAGTGGATTGCTCAGTAAAAGTGCAAAGAAATAGCACCTCAAGTAGGAAAGTAATAGAGTACAGTATTACCCCACTGCTGCAAACTCTTATTTGCAGACCTGGGCACTGACAGTAAACACAGCAAAGACTAAGATAATGATCTTTCAGAAACAATACAGAAATCAGGTTACACACAATTTCTATTTAGACACCACTAAATTACAACATACAAAAACTACACTTACCTTGGCCTCAACATTACATACTCAGGGAACTTCAACATGGCCGTGAAAGATCTGATGGAGAAAGCAAGGAGAGCTTTCTATGCTATAAAAAGAAACATCTATATTAAAATAAAATCTATATTCCAATTGAAGATTTTCCAATTTGTACTAGAACCAATAATTTTATTTGGTAGCAAAATTTGGAGGCCAAAACTTAATAATGAATTTGACAAATGGAACAAAACAGTTATAGAATCTTTCCACAGCGAGTTCTGTAAGCAGCAGGTGCAGAGAAAAACACCAAATAACCTGTGCAGAGCAGAGCTCGGCCAATACCCCCTCTTACTAAAAATACAGAAAAGATCAATTAAATTTTACAATTGCTTTATATCAGTTAACCCCAAGACAAACCATCACAAAGCCCTAACATACCAAGAGCTGAAACCAGAGAGGAGTCCCCTCAGCCAGCTGGTCCTGAGGCTCTCTGCAGTAACAAGTCCCCAACAGGACAGCAACGCCAACTCAAGCAGACCAAACCAAATTATCAACAAGCAGAAAGAAAAATATATTGAATATTGGAAAGAAACGACCAAAACACAAAGTAAATCACAATGTTATCTGACCCTAAGAAGACAAGTCATACTGGCAAATTACCTGAGCACAATAAAATGTCCTAAACTAAGAAAAATGTTGACAACATACAGACTGAGTGAACACAGCTTGGCCATAGAAAAGGGTCGCCACAGACAGAGCTGGAGAGACTCAAGAGGAGAGACTCTACTCCCAGTGTGACAGGGGACAAGTAGAGACAGAGCTGCACTTTCTAACCTCATGTCCTAAATATAAAACACTAAGAGAAAAACACTTTGCAAATATACCCCGAATTCAAATTCATATCAGACACACAGAAACTCCCCTATTTACTGGGAGAAATGCCCAAATGTGAAATAATTGCTGCAAAATATGTCTCCTCATGACATGAAGTGAGGACAACCTCAGACTGATAAATAATTGTACAAATTTTCAAATTATTATTATTTTGATTGTTTGATATTTTAGAAATTGTTTTGTTTTTACATTTGGTACTGTTTTATTTTTATTTATTTATTTTTTTAATCAATTTATTTTTTTTTCTGTCTATTAATATACACATACACACACGTTTACAGTATTATCTATTTATTTTATTCGTTAATATATTATTATTTTATTTTAACTTTTTAATATATTTTCATTTTGTTAACACACAAACACACATACGCTTAATCACTATACGCTTTAAGTAATAGAATATAGAGAAAGTGTTCCAGGGAGTAAAATGTTGTTTCGTTTTTAAGGCGACTGGACCAGAAAGACGGCTCTAAAAGGAATTGACACTCAGGGAAAACCTGAAGGTGGCAGTAATGCAACATCATGGATGCCAACTGCCGTAAAACCTCATCGACGAAGAAGTGGGCGAACGACAACAGGACATTAACATGGCTGCTGACAGTGATGTGAGTTTCTTTAGCAAAGTACATCAGTTCAGGAGTGCAGCTTAACTGTTTAAGCGCGCGTCTTATAAAAACAGAACCGATTTATGTTCAGTCTTAACCTCTTCCTTTTTGTTCCAGGCCGAGTCAGAGGTGTTTGAGATCACCGATTTCACCACCGCATCAGAGTGGGAACGGTAGGCGAGCTTACCGTTAATTTGCTGTCTAAAATTAATAGTGCACACTGGTAATACTTACTAAAATAAGTAATACGTACAGCAGGGAGTAGGCTAACGTTACTTATGTGTCTTGTTGTCTTGTCATGACACGGGTCGGTCCGCTTTAGCCAGCTGTGAGCAGCCAAGCCTCGATGACATACACAGCAGTAGTGTTGTGTCGTTCAAAGAACGTTTCGTTCATTTGACCTAATCTTGTATGTGACTCAGGAGGAACGGGTTGTCTCAGTGAGTAATTCGTTAATTTTCACGCATGTGTAAATAGTCTTGGACTCTTCTGTTCACTCGTTACACAGCAGCTGCATGGCATCAGCAGAGGAAACAGAACTGATTAGTTCAGGACTCATAACTGTGGGTCTCTGGGTTTGAGTCATTCATTTTTCACGTGACATCTCTGCTACTGTGGTGCAGGAATTAACTAATCGTTCAGCGCTCACATAAATCCTCTGTCTTCACTCGGCAGGCTGACTGCCAGCACCGGGGAATGAGAGGCAAGTCTGTTGTCAGCAACAGTCACTGGACTGACATACCTAGAGCTCTTAAACCTGAACTAAATGATTCCACACAGTCTAAGGTTTCTTTATAACACAGTTAAAGATTATTGAAACCTTTATTCAGTTTGTGAAAATACTATAAAGGGCGATTTTATTAAGTTGGGCTACTGCAAAAACTTTATAATGTACCACAAAGTAGACCTGGTTGCCCGCGCAAACCAGCCGATCTCATTTCCTGCTACTTGTTATGCATTCAGGCAATGTCGGCAGATTGGACACAACCGAAAAAACTCTCCATGGTTGAGGCATTATTGGCATAAGGTTGTTAGCAATAATGCTAACCTTATAATCACAGTAAATAAACTGCATTTGTAGTGCTACGTATTTTTTTGTTTGTTTGTTATAGAGTGAAACCATATTAAACCAAACTGTGTACCTAGAGCTACAAAAATGAGCCGCATCGATGCATTAATGTGTTAATATTGGGTTTTATGTGGATGTAACTTAGAGTGGAGGTTCTGCAATCCCCCTGTTGATGCCTGTAGATGAAGTCTATAGTTAGTACATAGTAAATACATAATATATACAATATATAAACACATCATAAACATAATCAGAGGTGAAATAATTATTCAGATCTTTTACTTAAGTAAAAGTACTACCACACTGTGAATATACTCCACAACAAAAGTACAAAATGTACTCAGTTACATTCCATTACAGTAATCAATGCATTTAAGTGTTTAACTATGTGTTTAATATGTTCTTATTTATTTGCATTATGAAGGCTCTGGACTTAGACAGACTCAGAAACTCAAAATGCAAGATAATTACAGAGTTTACTATGTCTACAGGGATAACACAAGACAACCAGATACAGGCTTATGGCAGACAGGAAAAGGCTAAAAACTGGAATACTTAAATAAAAAATCATAACATATACTACACGTTTTCCCAACCATTCATCCAACAAATATCATTTGAAGAAAACACATTTTGCCTCATATCCTGCCCCCTACTCTGACTCTGATTGGCTAACCCTAATCCCATCATAACCCCAACCTTAACCAGCCTAATCAGTGGAGTACTAATCAGTGGAGCCTTACAGCCAGGTTACTTGGTGTGAAAAAAGCATTGAACTAGCACCTTTTTTTCATTTTCACAAACAGAATACATTTTTCCCAAATCTAAAACCATGTTTTAAAGAAACTTTAGCCTCTCTGGGACAATGTAGTCCAGATTTGAGAACAGGGGTTAAGTACTGTAACCCGGATTCTATGAGTATAGGCTTCGCCCTCTAAGGCTATCGCTATTGGGTTTACCGCTTCTGCGCGCCTGCGCGGCACTGAGAATTTTAGTCTATGCCCACCCACAGCGTGGGCCTCTCCTACTTCCGCACCTTGTGTATATATACAATGGTGAGACCCAGCCTTCGGCTCACAAATGCCTTTTCTTCAGCACTGAGAACCAAGGTCCATTGAGGCCTTCAACTTAGAGGGCTGCGCCTAGACTCATAGAATCCGAGTACTCTGTTCTATTTCGTATATGCTTCGTCCTCTAAGGCTATCGCTATTGGGTTAGAGGTGAAGCAGGATGAGTCAACGACTCACTGGCCCATACGGTACCAACAAGCACAGCTCACCTGCCCAGAGCCATAATGAGCCATCCAGTCGCCCACTGGCCGTGGCATTGGTGTTGGCGTGCGCGAGCACCGGAGGGCCGACCCATGCGTAAGTTGGGAAACTGGGTGGGGGGTTCCGCATGCTCTACAGACGCAGGCAGGGTCACGTAAGCAGCGGCCACCAAACCCACACTGTCCCGTGGGAGAGGGCGCACCGCACGCTCACAAGGAGAATCACCCAGCCAAAACACTCAGTACTGAGTGAGTCAGACAGAAAAGGGAGACATCCCGCAGGTAGAAACGGACGAAAGAGCATGGGGACGACTGGGAGGCCGCCGTGAAGATGTTGTCCACTGTCATCCCACAGTGCAACGCCACTGAGGAGGAGACGCCTCTCGTGGAGTGCGCTGTGATGCCATCCGGGGGAGACTCACCGGCAGACACATAAGCCTGGGAAATGGCATTGCACAGCCAGTGAGACAGGCACTGCGCCGACAGGGGAAGTCCCTTGGACCGCTCCCTGTAGTGCACAAACAGACGCTGCGAACGGTGCCAGACGTCCTCCACCGACTCATGGGGGGGAGGAAAAAAACCCGAGAGGGTGATGACCCCTGACCGAAAGGAGCTCGTAGTGCTTTTAGGCATGAATGGCGGGTTAGGGCGCAGAACAGCCGAACTGCCGTCGCCCTGAATCTTAAGACACCAGAGCCACAGAGAGGGCAGCCAGATCGCTGACCCTCTTGGCCGATGTCAGAGCCAGGAGCAAGGCAACCTTAGTCGAAAGGAATCTCAGGTCCGCAGTCTCCAAAGGCTCAAACGGGGCTTGGGTGTGTGGTAAATACCTAGGGAAGGAAGTAAGAGTTAACAAAAAGTGCAATCAAAACAAAAAAGTGCAATCAATAAAAGATCATTGTAGGGGATAGAAGAAGAAGAAGAAGAGCACAGTGTCACAGATGAGAATAGCCAGGACTGGGATTGCTTTGTGTGAAGGGATGGCAGAGCCAGGCGGCGTTCGTTGGAGGATCGTAGCGGCCGAGAAGGAACGTAAGTGTGTGGAGCGGCGATAGGAGCTGTCTGCTTGAAGCGTAATGACCGCTTCAAGGGCTCATTTGACACAGCCTGGCTTCTGTAAACCAAGGGGGAACCCCTGGACGCACAGAAGGACCGTGCCATTGATGATGTGATTATGCACAAGCTCTAGGGATGGTGATCGAGACCCGGTTCCAAAAGGACCTGGTTCCAAAATTTCTCAAAACCCGAAAATCAATAAGGTTCGAGCTTATCGATACTGCTATCGAGACTTGCAGGTCCTATGATGTAACGTTATGTCTCGAGCATCAAATCTGATTTAATTTGAAACGCATTGGATAAGAAAATCATCAGGCTGCCTGCTCTCTGTCTTCTCCTACACACACATGCTCACACAGTGGCAGCAGAGCGAGAGGCTGCGCCGTCGCGGGGGAATACGGTGAGGGTTAAGTTGGCTCCAAATTACTGTTAACGTGTAGATGTAGCGTTAAACACGTAGAAATGGTTAAGTATCTCATCCTGTATGTTTTATAAAAACACAGCTAACGCTAGCTTGGCATTAGCCAAATGTTAAAAATATGCTAAATAGAAAGCTGTCTGTCTGGAGCACAGACTGGTCTGTAGTCTCCGCTCCTCCTCCTATCTGGTAACTTACCTGCAGCCAGCGAGAGAGGAGGAGGGACTGATACAGACTGATGATGTTCTTTCTAAACGTCACTCACTACTTGTGATGACTGATAAAGTTATTGAGTTACTTTGCAATTGTAAACATTAATGTTGCTGCTCTAGAAACAACATTTAGCTGTATTTAAAATATTAAATTAAAAACAACCAGGCAGTTAATATGTACCCTTCAATATATGTTTATTTATTACAAGTGATATGTCATGTCAATATATAACGTTCTCGCACATTGAATATTTTCTACCTACCTCATGCCCGTTGGGTCTAGTCTTACCAAATAACCATCACTTAAAAAATAGTAAAGCCGGGCACTGCCGGAGATTTCTTCGTCAGAAAAATATCTGTACCGGGTGTGTATATATTCTGTCCACACGAAGCGAATGTCTGCTGTTGTGGGCTTATACGGTTTCTGTGGGGAGGGGTGTGTGAAAGGGACCTCTGATCATGAACAGAGTGTACTGCTTGTTGCTTTGAGCTTCAAGCTGCACATTAGCCACCTGGCTAACGGCAGCTGGCTCACACAGTGTGGGAAATGTGTGCTTGGTTTGGCTGGTTCGACTGAGACAGGCACAGACAGCATTTGTTCAACAACTTACACAAAAGGAGCAACAAGATTTCACACAGCTTTTTTTCGACCCAGCGCTTACCAGGCGACGAGGGTCGGCCAGCAGCAGTGAAACCGGTTGCTAGATGTCATTAGCCGCATCTAATGTGGAGCAATGTGAGCTTCACGTAAGCTATCCGTTAGCTCAACGTTAGCTCCCTGTTAGCTTGCCTCGCCGCGGCAACCTAGTAGCGTCGAGGGCTGCCTCATCGTAGGTTGGAACGGGGGAAGCGAGGAGCCGCTCGGAGACCCATGAATGGGAAGAGTAGAGCCATCCAACTCCCGCTCTCCTGTCAACAGCAGATCGAGGACTTCATCCAGAGAGCGGGAGGACCACTGCACTTCCACGTTCTGAACAGCAAAGCAGTGCGAACCCAGAGTGAGCTCTCAGCTGGCGTGCTCTGGTCCGAGGCACGCTTCGCAGTGAGAGAGAGAGAGAGAGAGAACTAAAATTCTTTCTTCTTAAAACTTTAGCCTCAGTGGGACAGTCTTCACACAATAGTGCAAAAACAGTCACCTCCTCCTCAACGTCACCAAGACAAAAGAACTCATCCTGGACACATGCCGTAAACTCCCCACCCCTCACTGCCCCATCTCCATAAACAGCCAGCCAGTAGAAATTGTTGACAGCTTCAGGTACCTTGACATCACTATGGACAATAAACTGAGTTTTGATCAACACATCACAGACATCCACAGACTCTGTCAACAAAGACTTTGTCATATGTAAACTCAGGACTCTCTCAGTCAAACTACACCTACTGCTTCTCCTGTACCGTAGTATCATTGAACCCATCCTCTGTACTGTGCTACCTGCTACTTCACCACGCTCTCTCTCACCAATAAGAATAAATTTCTTACCTCCTCCAAAATAATAGGTCTTCCCGCTCTGAACCCTCATTAATACTAACACTGCTCATAGAGCAATTACCATAGTACAAAATCCCAGCCACCCTCTCAACTCATGCTTCACCCTTCTCCCATCTGGCTGTAGATATAGACCGCTGCTCTACAAAAAGGCAAGATTTGTACCCTGTGCTTTAAGAGAGTTAAACTCACAGACAAATTAATGATAGCACTCCTGGGTTATATGTGTACTATGTGTACTATGTGTAGTTTGTGTGAAGAATTCCTGTTGAAGGTGCTCTCTGTGAAAACAGATTTCCTACACGGACAATAAAGAATGAATCAAATACATTTTGATTTCTGTGCATGACTCTTTAAAAATGGTCAGTATACCCTCCCGTTCAGTTAACATGTACAGTTAGCTGTGCTAACTATTTATCCCAACAGTGATACCTGCCAATTATTGCTAACACATAAATGAAATACTACAATTTTGTCAGGGGGTGTGGTTTGTGATTCACAGTTTCAGCAGGACAGAACAAAAATTACACGCAGTAAACGATGAATGACAGAAGGATGTGTTGAGAACGATAAGTGGTAAATCAAGTTAATCACATGAGCTGACAAATTATTACTCTATATTTCAATTCACCTTAAATTTAACCACTCTGTATTTCAATTCACATGCAATTTCATCACCTCCATTTTATTTACTTTTTGTTACTTTAACCCTTGAGACTCCCTTCTTTAAATGATTAATGTCAATTTTGGGTAGTAAATTATGATTGATAAATAAAAACAGTGATGTTTTCATTCTATCGCTACTGTTTTAATCAAATTGATTTTGAATTAATCAAATCACTTGAATATTTATCACTCTATTTCACATCCATTTTTACCCCTTTATTTTCAATTCACATCCATTTTCATCACCTCTTTCTTTTTTTTTCTTTTTTATTAATATTTATAATATTTTTTATTTCCACCCCTCATAATTTGTGTTTATATTTGTGGACCATGAGTAGTTGGTTTGCAGATTTTGAATCTATTTGTAAATTGTGTCGGCCATTAGTATAGGTTCTGGGAGCACATCACAATTGAGAAGAACACCAGCATTACTTAATAGGTGCTGCAGACTGCCATTGAGTATTGTCAACAGTTGAGCTCTGTTTACCAGGACCTTATTTTCAGTTTCAGTCTCATTTAAGACTGCAAACCAAATTAAGAGCATAACTGACAAAATCCAGTTGCATGCCATAATAGAATACTGTGTATGTCGCTGCTGCTAACAGAAAAACTGTTTTTATCTACTTAAAGGTTTGTGTCCAAAGTCGAGGAAGTGCTAAATGACTGGAAGCTGATTGGGAACTCCACAGAAAAGTTGTCCCCACAGAAGGTATTCCTGTTCCTATTAAGCCTTAAATGTTCAGCTGAAAAACACCAGTAAAACCGTATGCTGCCAGTAGGTTTTTTTTTTCCTTCACTCTGTTATGATGCTTCTTTCTTTGTACACAGGGTGAATATACCAATGGCACATGGGGGGAGAGGTCTCAGGATATCCATTTTGCTGACTTTAAGTTCTACATAACTCACTACTTTCTGAAACAAGAATGTGAGAAGGACGATGGGAAGGACAAACCGGAGGAAGGTACAGTGATGTCTGAATGTGACATAGATTGCCTGATGAGTTGATATTAGGCATGGACCGTTATGAGATTTTTTTTATTGGAGTTAAGCTGTAGGATGTTATTTAACATCCAATGTTTTATGTCGGTAAGGCAGTCCTGTAATGAGCTCAGCATACTAAGGTCAGTGGACTGTACAGGTATAACTGTGTATCATCCGCATAACAATGGAAGGAGATACCATGCCTGCGTATGACATCACCCAGAGGGAGCATATATATAGAAAACAAAATAGGTCCAAGGATTGACACCTGAGGCACACAGTAGTTGATTGAGAAAGAAGACTTATTTATTTATAGAGATACAAAACTTCCTATGGGATAAGTATTGGGCAAACCAGTTCAGTGCAGTACCAGATACCCCCACCCAGTGCCTCAGTCTGTTTAACAGGATGCCATGATCAATGGTGTCAAAGGCAGCACTTAAATCCAGCAAAATCAGTATTTAACATTTGCCCGCATCAGCGTTCATTAGGAGGTCATTAGTAACTTTCAAGAGTGCTGTCTCAGTACTGTGATGCTTACTGAGCTGCTTAGAAACTATCTTTTGAAGGGTTTTTGAAAGAAAAGGCAGTTTAGAGATTGGGCGGATGTTATCGAGGATGTTGGGGTCAAGGCTAGGTTTAGGACAGGTTATACACATGCCGTCTTGAAGTAGACCGGGACACAACTGGTAGATAATGAGCTGTTAAAAATTAAAAGCAGGTGTGGACTGATATACTCCAAAACTTCTATTAAAAACTTTGCAGGAATCAGATCAAGAGAGCTAGAGGAAGGCTTCATCTTAAACATAGTTTCCATAAGTTCTGCCATGGTAATAGAAGAAAAGGAACTCCAAGGATCCTGGGTAGGGTGAACAACATCTAAAAAGGCATGGTTTGGGCTAATACTGGCTCTTAATAATTCCACCTTACTGACAAAGTGTGTTAAAAATATCTCATAATCTGCATTGCAATCAGCAGAGGCACAGGGAGAGGCAGGGTTCACCAACAGATCGAGAGTCTTAAAAAGAAAACTACCAAACTATTGTACGAATATAGTAACTCTTTCATGGCCGTGAAATGGACCCGGAGACCTGATTTTTTTTTATTTCTTTTTCATCTGCGTTCTGTTTTTCTGCATTCCCGTTTGCAGCTTCTGATATCTGCATTTAACCAGGGTTGCTTTGCAGATTTTAAGTGTTGTTTGTTTTTCAGAGGAGCTATGAGATCAAGGGTTAAGGAACAGAGGGAATTAAAATAGTTGAGAGAGATCATTAGTGGAGGAGATATCAGGGGACACATTGCTAAATGAACTGAAGAGGGCACCACATTTAGAGGCGCTCTGCTCATTTAAACTGCAGGTTTGTTTTGTGAAAGACTGGGCAATAAATTTCTTACCTCCTCCAAAATAATAGGTCTTCCCGCTCTGAACCCTCATTAATACTAACACTGCTCATAGAGCAATTACCATAGTACAAAATCCCAGCCACCCTCTCAACTCATGCTTCACCCTTCTCCCATCTGGCTGTAGATATAGACCGCTGCTCTACAAAAAGGCAAGATTTGTACCCTGTGCTTTAAGAGAGTTAAACTCACAGACAAATTAATGATAGCACTCCTGGGTTATATGTGTAGTTTGTGTGAAGAATTCCTGTTGAAGGTGCTCTCTGTGAAAACAGATTTCCTACACGGACAATAAAGAATGAATCAAATACATTTTGATTTCTGTGCATGACTCTTTAAAAATGGTCAGTATACCCTCCCGTTCAGTTAACATGTACAGTTAGCTGTGCTAACTATTTATCCCAACAGTGATACCTGCCAATTATTGCTAACACATAAATGAAATACTACAATTTTGTCAGGGGGTGTGGTTTGTGATTCACA